>NW_006239280.1:371543-392301 GCF_000226075.1 Solanum tuberosum | reverse complement strand
TTTTTTGATTGATTCTTGAAATTAATCTATCGTTAAAAATTATGTATAAAATACAATAAATCGTGATAATTGACAACTTAAAATATTTATTAAAAAACACACAGAAAAAGAAATTGACTGATTCTTGAAATTAATCTATCAATGTCACATAAAATGAGACAAAAGTAGTAATATGTATTATTTAATGTGAAATTATTGAAAACTACGTAAAATGTATTATAAATGTTAACAATTAACAACATTTGATTGACTCTTCAAATTTTTTCTATGCTACATACATTGAGACAAGCGGAGTAATATATATTAAGTATTTAAAAATTACGTACAACCTTATTGCTTTCTGTATGCTTCGAATTATCGTGGTCATTTTTTAGGCTGATACAAGTTTTGTACATTTTCTATTTAATTTTTTTTATTATTATAAATCGCAATAATTAATAATTTAAACTATTTAAAAATATATATTAAAAATTGAGTTGGTTTCGGGAATTTTATTTATACTATATAAAATGGGACAAAGGAAGCAACATATATCAGTTACAAATGACTTAAAAACATTAAAAATTACAATAATTACCAATTTAAAATATTTAAAAGCTATATAATAAAATAGGTTCACTCTCAGAATTCTATCAGGCTTACATATATTGGGACAGAAAAAATAACACATATCATTTTAAAATTACCAAAAAAGTATTATAAATAATAATAATTAACAACTTAAAATATCTGAAAGACATTTTAAAAGGGTTAATTTTGTAATTTTATCCATATCACATAAATTAGAACAAAGTGACCAGTAATGTAGGTTATTTGAAAGTTACATAAAAATATTATAAATCACAATAATTAATAACTTGAAACATTTTTTTAAAAATAGGAAAATTTGGATGACTCTCCAAATTTTATTTGTGTCACATAAATTGAGACAACAAAAATAACATATATTGGGTCCATTTTAATTTATTTCTCTTCCGTTTTTAGTTTTTTTATATGTAAAAGTTGCGTAAAAATACTATAAATCATGATAATTGACAACATAAAATATTTCAAAAATGTTGCATGTGGGTAGTCTTATTATGCCTTAAATAGCGTCAAAGAAAGTACAAGTTTGTGATAAAAAAATTTATTCATTTATCCACGCAAACAATCACTTTAAAAATTCCGTTATTAGCCCCAAAACATACCATTTAAATTATTGGGCCCGTGCTATGCACGGGCAACATTATCTAGTACTAAAATAAAAATAAGTTTAAATGTAATAAATATTAATTTAAAGCACCCACTCAAGTAATTTTTCCTTAAATATTTACCCTTTTATTTTACTCTTATTCTCTCCTAAATCATTCTTGTATTTTTATATGTTGAAAATATCGTCTATAATAACAATGCTACTTCAAACCATAAGACAAAATAAAATCTGTCAAATCTCAAATGGTTGGATTAGTTTGTAGGTCAGTTTAGGACTTTAGGTAATATTTCTTTTTCCGTCCAAAATACATAAAATTATACCAAAAAACGTAGATACATTGTCTTGGTTTTATAGACATTTAATTTGGTTGATTACAGTTTTGTTTACAAAACATAATCTTCATCCAAATTATTCTAAACATATTTCCCAACACAAAATTGTTACAAATAAACTTTTAGAACTGCTAATTAGAATATAGACATAATACATTAAAAAAAATCTCAAATTTTGCCTCAATTAACAAATAAGCATCCCAACTTTCCAAGTGCACATCTAAACACTTCAACTTGATCTCAACTGGCAACTAAACACTCAAACTCGTTCCTATTATGTCTCATGGACATCCGATATTGATGTGACACATAAATTTTAGAGGTGCCTAGATAATCATTTTGCAAGTTGGAGTGTTTATATGACTCAGTGAAGACGAGTTTAAGTGTCTAGATATACATACTCAGAGTTGGAAGTGAGGCCAAGTTTGAGTGGCGTATGAAGCAACTTAAAAAGTGGCAACAAAGTAGAATGTAGAACTGCAAGAACCCAACTTCAGACAATGTAAAAATTAAACTTCAAACACCGTCCTAGAGTTCACAAGGTACAGGTTTTGAACTCTAGGACACGATCCTGAAGTTTCACTTGTAACATAAGTGTTGCAGATGAAAAAGGAAGTCCCAATAGATAAGTTAAATCAAGGTTTAAATAGAAAACATAAGAACGATCCCCGTTATACACTTCAAAAAGTTTATCCCTATTTTCAATTGGATTTCCAATAATGGCTGGAACAGAAACCATGCCCGCCTGATACGCAACTATTAAGACTGTTACTACTTTTCAATGCAAATATACACTGCAATTTCTGGATTCCCTTACCGAAGAGACCTAAAATGCTAAAATTTCTACACCTTAGAGCAAGATTGTAAGAATTTACACTCACGACAATTCATTGATTTCCAATGGCTATTTTTCCCTGTCGTTCTAGCTCATATAACATGTGAAGTGCCGCTGAATCAAGTGAACTTTTCTTATCAGCTCTTTCATCCCCGGTAAGCTCTATCAAACCATAGTCAGGTATTGTCAGCGAGATTTGAGATGCAAAAGTGTTGTAAACCTTCCTTCTATCAGAGCCTTCACCACATTCAATAAGTGATCTGGCCGGAATTTACACTCAATAAGCAACAATCTAGGAAACAGTTTGATAAAAACTAGAAGGAAAGAACTGGTTAGCACATAAACTGGTTTTACTTACTTGGATGTACGCTCTATTGATTCAAAACTAGGCATTGGCCACTGCAGTTTCTTGCATAGTTCAAAGAGTGATATGCGAGGTCCACCCCTTTTCATGTTGATTGGCCCAATTACTGCCAAGTAAAAGAGAGAAGACCATTAAATCCAAAAGTGTTTCAGGTGATGCACATCAGCAGACCTTACGAAAACTAACTTTTCTTTAATTATCTAACTTTGGCATATATTCTGTCAAATCAAAAGGCAGGGAATGGTTACAATGGTTTAAAAACATATTTGTGAGTTTTCATGTTCAGAGAACTATGTACATTGTTAAAAAGGAGTAAGATTCAGGAGCAGAAACTCAGGTCATTCTGAACCACACTTTCCTTTTCTAGGAAATGGAATTAAGGTGAAGCAGTGTGGATATTCAAGGTTAAGAGACTCAGAAGCCCCCATTATGTGTTGGTGAAACTTATCGAACTAGGTATTCCAATTACTTCGAACTTTCAACTTCAAGGACTTATTTTCCCTCATTATGCAACACTTCACTGGCGAGGGACTGATTATTTTACCGAAAGAGTGACATAAAAGAAAAGAAAAGAAGGAAAACAAACAACCATAATAAAGTAATGCATGGTTACATTAAAAATTTAAATCTCTAAGATAGATAACCATTATTTTTACACAAGGGAATTATAAGATTCTGGAAACTGCCTCGACAAAAGTTTCAATCCAAGTTTTTGCTGGATTCACAAGGAGACAGGTGCAAGATTCACCAAGAAGACAGGTGGATGCTGGGGCTTTTCACATTGTCACAGAAAGAAGTTGATATATAGCTGAAAAACAGGAAGCTCTGGAGAGGCTTAAGGGAAAGACTTTGAGCACTATTGCTTCACGATTCTGCTGCTCAGAGGAGCAAATGGGCATTGGTACCTATACCATGTGCCTCAGATTGTGATACTTTGGGAAGGGACCCTCATTGGACAAATCTGACGAAGAAGACTGATTTGAGAGGTAAGAGGGAGCAAAGTATTCGTAAGGTGAAATATTTCAAGAAAATGATGAGGAAGCTGGGAATGGAAGGACCAAGGCAAGTATAGAAATAAGAGGTAAAAATGATCCTGGGAAGCAGAAATTGACCCATGACTAATGAGCTAACCTTTTGATATCCTTGCAAAATGAAGAACAGCAAGGGAGACGAGTGAGGGTATAGAGGGGAGAGACAACATCGAAGGGAGATTGAAATCTCAGGAAAAAAGTATTAGCAAATGGTTTGAAGCACTTGTGGCAGTCTAGTTAATGCAGATGTTTGTCAACCTTCTGCAAAAAATAGGATACGTATATTCTATACTTCTGTATGGATCCTTTATGCAGGAAATTCTCTCTTCAATCAATAAGTCTTATTACCTTGTAAATAAAAGCAATGCATAAATAGAAACTTTAGCATATTCAGAGGAAGTCACTTCTCAGCATATAATGATCTAAACAGAAATGTAGCAAATTGTAATAGAACTATAGGAATTATCTCTTGACTTTTATTGACAAAGCTATAAATCCTCAACACTTGATATATATTCAGTTGTGACTAGAAAATATGATCACTCTCTACTACTATGCAATCAAAAAAGGTTTCCTTTGCTAAAATTATGTCATATCACTTTTTTTGGGAGGGTATATTGTCTGAATAGTGGAAGGACGACCTTGGGTAGGATTTGAACACAACACCTATATATACGGGGCAGAGCTGCGACTATTAGGCGTCAACGTCAATACAATGCATCATACTCCCTCCATCTCAATTTGTTTGTCTTACTTCCTTTTTAGTTTGTTTCAAGAAGAATGTGTCTAATTTCAACTTTCCACATGATATGTTTAAGACCACAAGATTAAAACACATTTTGGTACGTTTTATGTATCTATAGTTTAAAACCACAAGATTCAAAAGTTGTTCTTTACTTTCTTAAACACCATGTCAAGTCAAAACCAGACAAACAAATTGAAGCGGAGGGAGTACTTGATTTCAAATCTGATGGACTTTTTCAAGGATACTGATTGTTGTTTGTGAAGTATCATCTTGCCACCATATTAGAATGGTAGTTTATTCCGCTCTCAAACAAGATAATAAGTGTAACTACAGAATAATATGTACTTCGCCATTCTAAAATATTTTACTTAATTACATATAGCCCTTTCCAAAAGTGTTTGGCCCCTTCTCCTCAATTACATATAAAGTTAGAATAATAAAACCTAACTCAAAAATTTAAAAAGTTCATCTAATGAGATTGAAATAGTGTTGCGCTGAATTTGATAAGTTGATATAATGATATTAAAACAATATTGATTGGTTGCAGTGCTTGACATTTAAAGAAGACACCAATTTTATTTTATTTTGATCTTTTTATAATGACATAATAATATATTTTACAAAATGCAAAAGGTCTGACCATTTGGGAGACTTAGAATAATCAATAATGAGAGAATTAAAATAGTGAAAGGGGAATAAAATAGGTAAATATACGAGTACTAATGTGGGTTCATGATAATCGCTAGGATATAAATGAGACAACAAAATAGGTAGTCACTTAAGAAAGGATGCTACAATTAATTAACTACTATTCCATTTCTCAATTATTACAGCAACCCACCCATTAAATGAGGTAAAAAGTTACTAAATTTTCCACCCAAAAAATCATTTCCAAATTTATCAATACATGCGATTTATATATATATATATATATATAATACATCTTTAGAAAAAATGGCTCCCCCAATAGTCATAGAAGAAATAAGAACTTTCGTTTTGATACAGTAACTTCGAGCACATACCTTGGATGTCCTTATTTGAATAACTAGCACTGGTGGAGCAGTCACTGGGAACAGGTTGAGCTTCATCTGGCTTTAAATTCAAATATACTTTCTTTCGCTTTTTGCGTGAAGCCATATCAGGACAAGAAGTATTTGCTTGGATGCAGATGTCACCATCAAAGTCTAAAGATTGTGGCACATCAACAAAGCTGGCCTCTTCTTTTTTCTTCTTGGATGAAATTCCTTTTTTCTGTTGTTAGAAAATGAGGGTCAATGTGAGAAATAACTCAATTGAAAGCTTGGATAACCGGCAATACATAATTAAAAAAGAATTCACCCAGTCAATGCTAGATGGGAACTTCTAAAATCTAGTTCAACATTAATTGTAATGGTCATGACAGAGAATAAAGTAGTGTTATCAAGCAAGATCACACCATGTAATACAGATCTATGGTGAGTTAGTCACTGATCTTTCAGCAATATATAATGCATGCAAGCACAGAAATTATTATCAACAAAAATTGTTAGCAACTCAAGGGAATCCATTAAAAGCAGAAAATTCTCTTTCCAAATTAGGAAAAACTGCAAAGAATAACTTCCTTCATAAGCTAATTTTGATTAAAAAATAATAATTTAAACACCTAGTTATTTCCGCATTCTTTTTCTAGCTATAGTACTTCGATAGACATCAGATGACTTAGAAGGTAACCAACTCATTAGTCTCCACTTGAACCCAGAAAAGAAAAATCAATTTCAGAAACAAATGATTAAAAAAAAGATAGAATGGCCTGCTGACAAGAAAGTTTAACGTTACAACACCAGTAGTTGCAATGGTAACTTTCACAAACAAAAGTACAAAAACGCCCATCATGATTTTCTTTCTTCTCATCTTTCTAAGGATGTTCCTATCACACGAATTATGGCCCATTAATGTCAGAAAAAAGGACCATACATAGGATGAGAATCATCTTCCTGGCTATGACATACCTCTAAGTTCTTCAGTAACTTCAGAGCTGCTTGCGCCTTTGCATTTTTTCTAGTTTGTCCAGATCCCTCAGCGACCAGCAGATCATCTTTCAGCTGTAACCTAAGCTCAGCATTCACAGTATCCCCCTTCACCACGCAATGTTCTTTCCAGAAGTAGCCAAGTGAGTCACATAATTCTATGAGCTCACGCAATGGAGGTAGTTCAAGCTTATCAGGAGTCACGATGGGAGACAATAGTGGCTTGAAGATCTTCCAAACTTCATCCAGGTCAAGTTTGGTATCAATAAGTACTGCTCCAGCAATACTCTCCACCAAGTCTCCAAGTACCTATGACAAATTAATATCCCATGAATACAAACAGCCTGCTCTAAGCATTTGACAGATAATAGTGGATTAATGTTGGCATATGTTCAACAATGTTGTATCCTAGGGACACATTCAAGTCTACAGTTGGCATTGAGATCAATAACATATGGTAACAGTGACATGTCAGTGGAGCAACAATAAAAGAACCTTTGGGGCTTTGTTTCCTTGTAGTGAACAAGAATTAGAGACTGACTTCACAAACAATGATATTTCACTTTCAAGATATCCAGAATGATGTTGAAGGTGGACATGAAGATTCCTTCTCACAGCAGCATAAGCGAAATTATCATTATTGACAGAAGCAGAACGCAGATCTGTTAGTTCCCCAGGATCAATATCTTTATGCTTCTGGTAAAGGTACCAGGTAACGAGAATGTCCAGTACTGAGTCACCAAGAAATTCAAGCCTCTGTCACAGATTTGACAAAAAGAAAAAATGTAAGCTGACAACAATGTAATTTCTTAAGAGAAACATGTTTAATATGATGTATAATCAGTATTACTTGATAATTATATCAAAATTAGGGATTACTCTTCAACTAACCTGATAACTGTACCCAGCGTCCAGCTCTTGCACAGTAGCATGTGTTATAGCTTCTAGAAGCAGTCCCTTAATAGAAAATCTATAGCCAAGCTTCAACTCAAGGTCTTCAATATCTTTAGCTTTAGGGGTATAAGAATAAAGAGATGCAGTATTGATCGCATCCTCTACTAATGAAGGTTCTAGCTCAGCTTTAACACCAAGCCATTTCATCAATTTGAGGGCAGCAACAAACCCACCACCAACATAATATGCACCTATTAGCGCTTCAACACAGTCAGATATTGTTTTTGAACCCATCCATCTGTGTCCTCTATCACAGTGCTTCCCAACTACTTCTTTGGGATCTTCAGTCAGAAACTTCTTGTCCAAAGGCACTCGTGAAGTTTCAACCCCGTGTTCACAAGGACAAAGCCGCAGGGAAAGCTGCCCAGGAGCAGTCCATCGGCGTGGATCAAATGCACCATCCCGTATATAACCCTGTAATTAGACAGGTAAAGCATGATTAAAAGCAGACGAGTGTAAAAGGTAAGCTTCAGTCAAGTGGAAAGGATACAACATCCACGTTTCTTTGAAGAATCATCAACAAAACAAGAAGGATTCCACTAGCACAAGCAAAATAAATGTTGCCGTTGAAGACTATCCACGACTGAAAGAATGAAATGTTGCCAACCATCCACATTGAATTTGGACAAGCTGAACCAAACAAAATAAGTTATACTCCTCACCCCACACACACACACCAAAAAGAAGAACCCATCTCAAACAAGCCTGATTTTCAGTAAGTTTGTTTGCACTACCCGCAATAGTGTCGTCAATATCTTATACTCATACCATACATCAGTGACCATTTTAGCTGGAGAAGGAAATATATGACACCTAGTTTCATTTTTACCTCAAGAATAAAGTTAAAAAATGAACTAGTTAAGATATTATATATTTACATTCTTGACTGGATTTAAGAAATTGTCTTCAAGTAGTTCTTTTTCCTGAAGTACGGAGACAAAGCTTTACATACCTGCAAATGTTGATTAGTTCCCAATTTATGGAGGGCTGAGTTACTAATAGCCTGTGAACGTTCATTAGTTAGCTGCCCTTCATGCTTCTTGGGATATTTAAGGAAGAGGTGACAACTAACAGCATACTTCAGAACTGAATCTCCAAGCAACTCCAGACGTTCCATGGAGAAACTCTCATTGCATCTGAGAGTTGTAAGAGCTTCCAGAATCTGACCGTGAAAGACATGTAGTTAGAAAAATGCCAAATGTAAGTCATCTAATTAGCTGAGCAAATGATAGGACGAACCAATGAGCTTGATATATGTAAGTCGCCTGAATGGCTTGATATCTCTTTCCTCAACTGGCTAGCCAACATCAGGGACTCCAGGCGGTGCATTAATGATGGTAGCAAGTAGAAGGATTTCAAGATGTCTAACCGAATGTCAAAACAGACCAGAAGTTCTGGTGGCATGTGAACATTATTCAGTGGCTTTTGAACCACCATTGTACTATCTTTTGATTTCGGTCCACATGAAATGCCTGCTTAAATAATCTCCGAATATCAGATTCATGTAATCCGAAACACTTAGCCTAGTGCACTCACTAGGTAGCTAGCAGTGACAAGTTCAATGTAGATCAATTCTTTCTAAAGAACTCAGGTAGAACTTTAGCAAGTTGAGCTTGAAAGGTTATCTTCAAGTGGTGAACTTTTACTCCCAATTAAAAATGTAAAATGTATGATTGTAGAGATGTTTTAACAAGAAGTTCTGTAGCAGATGTTTACAAATTACTAATCACGCAAGACTTTTCAGCAGAAAGTCCACAACTGCCTAAAGTAAATTCAGTTGGATATACTACAAGACCTAATTTATTTAAATGATTAAAGCTTTAGTGACAACGGCAAAAGAATAGAAATATCTAATATATAGAAAGAGATTATGAAGGATGCATGATAATGTCTTTTTGTAGTTGCTGAATTCAATTAGCCTATTTGCAAGCTTCTTCCACAAAACAGCAAATGCACATAGAAGAGTCAACAGTCAACACTGTTGATAAGATTAAAGTCCCCAGGAGCTAGTGACAGAGTCTGCTGAGATACAAAAGGAGATCATAGAGTACTATGAGAAGTTATATGTTGAAACTGAGGACTGGAGACCAGACTTAGAAATGAGAGAGTATCCTATGATTGATGAAAATGACAATAACCAACTGATGGCCCCTTTTGAAGCACATGAAATCCTGGAAAGCATCAAAGCGTGTGCTGGGGACAAGGCCCCTGGCCCAGATGGCTTCTCCATGGCTTTCTTTAGCTAGTGTTGGGAAGTCATCAAAAATGAAGTGGTGGCAGTAGTTCAAAACTTTTATAAGGTAATTGAGAAGAGTATAAACTACTTTTGTGGCCTTGATACCCAAGAAGACGGGGGTTGTGGAACTAAATGACTTCAGACCAATAAGTCTAGTAATAGGAGTGTACAAGATAATTGCAAAACTATTGGCTGAAAGACTGAAGAAAGTGATACATAAGCTAGTGGACAGACAACAAATGGCTTTTATCAAGAATAGGCAGATCATAGATGCAGTATTGATAGCCAATGAATGTGTTGACTCCAGGGAGAGAGATAAACAATCAGGGATCTTATGTAAACTGGATATCCAGAAGGCATATGATCATTTGAATTGAAACTTCCTGATGAATATGTTGAAAAGGATACGATTTGGACCAAAATGGCTAAAGTGGATTAGACAGTGCATAAGCTCAATGAAATTCTCTATTCTGATCAACAGAAGCCCATGTGGCTTCTTCTCATCATACAGAGGTCTGAGACAAGGGGACCCTTTATTCCCTTTTCTCTTTATCTTGGCCATGGAAGGGCTGAGCAACCTATTTCAGACTGCAAAAGTCAAGGGCTGGATCAGAGGTTTCCAAGTGGGGAATAATACAAGTAACAACCAAGAGATTACTCATCTACCATATGCAGATGACACTCTAGTATTTTGTGATGCAGTAGAGGAGCAGACGCTGATTTTGAGGGTCATCTTCAATATTTTCGAGGCTATTTCAGGTCTGCACATAAACTAGAGCAAGAGGTTCATCTATCAAGTAAACACAATGATAAATATTAAAGACTTTAGACAACAAACTAGAGGGAAAGTGGGTGAATTACCAACAACCCACTTGGGAATGCCTTTGGGGGCTAAAAGCAAGTCAACAGAAATATGGAGTGGAGTAATTGAATGTGAAAGGAAGCTAGCAAACTGGAAGTGTCAATATTTATCTTCAGGTGGCAGACTAACTCTAGTTAATAGTGTCCTGGATGCCCTTCCCTTGTACATGATGTCATTATTCCATATACAAGCCAAGGTAACCAAGAGTTGGATGCAATTTGGAGGAACTTTTTATGGCAAGGAAGCGAAGATAAGAGAAAGTACCATTTGGTCAAACGGGATTTACTGTTGTAAGTAAGAGAGGGGGTGGACTCAATAACAGAGAGCTGAGTACCCAAAACAAGAGTTTGATGATGATTAGAAGAGAGTTGTGCAGTGCAGTGTATGCTTCCTGTGATACTGTGACTAGAAGAGAGTTTTGGCAAGAGTTGAGCAACATCAAGGAGGTATGCAGTGACCCGTGGGTATCTTGTGGTGACTACAATGTCACAAGGTACCCAAATGAAAGTTCAGAGGGGCACAGAATAACAGGGGACATGCAGGAGTTCACGGAATGGATAAATGCGATGGAATTCATGGATCCCCTTCTTTTGGGGATTCTTTCACTTCGAGAAGAGGAGATGGCCATAGCTCAGCTTCCAGAACTGATAGATTTTTGTATTCATCTCAATGGGATGAGTCCTTCACTCAAATCAAACAGAACTTGTTGCCCAGAATAGGTTCTGATCATAACCCCATCATGCTTGATTGTGGGGAATTGAATTCGAATAAGTCATATTTCAAATTTGAACAATGGTGGCTGAGGGTGGATGGTTTTGCTGACAAGGTTAAGGAATGGTGGTTTTCTTTCAATATAAATGGCACAGATTCTTACATCTTAGCTACTAAACTAAGGATGCTGAAACAAAAATTGAAAGAATGGAGACTGACACATAGAAATGATTGGAAACATAAGGAGGAGGAAATCTTTCACCAGTTAGCAGAGATGGAAAAGACTCAGGAGATGAGATTACTCTCAGAGGATGAACTACTCCAAAAGGTTCATGTAGCTATGGAATTTAAGGAGGTTACTAAACAAGAGGAAATAGCTTGGAGAGAAAGATCTAGAATACAATGGCTTAAAAAAGGTGAATAAACAAAAAATTTCCATTGGGTTGCGACAACTCACAAAAGGTTTAATTCTATTGACACTTTGGTAGTGGAAGGAAACTCTATCTCAGATCTAGAAGAGATTAAAGGAGAAATCATGATAAAAAGTTGTACACAGAGACTGAACCGTGGAGACGGAGTTTAAGTTGCAAGGCTTGAAAATTATTAGTGAGGAAGAAAGAGATTGGTTGCAAACTTACTTTGAGGAGGCTGTAGTTTTGAAATGCATCAAGTCATGTGCCAGTGACAAGGCACTTGGCCCTGATGGCTTCCCCATGTGCTTTTATTAGAGTTTCTAGGAGGTGCTTAAGTTTGCTTTTATGAATGCAATAAACCAATTTCATGAGAAACACGAGTTTGAGAGGAGCCTCAATGCCACATATGTGGACCTTATTCCAAAGAAGCCATGGCAATTGAACTTAGAGACTTTAGACCAATAAGTCTTATTGGTGGAGCTTATAAAAATTTTGCCAAGCTTCTGGCAGAAAGAGTGAAAAAAGTAATCAGCAAGCTAGTCAACAAACATCAATTGGCCTTCATACAGGGCAAATAGATCCTAGATGCAGTGTTAGGACCGAAATAAGCAGGTGTAATGCGGAAGCTAACAAAGCAAACCTCAAAAGACCATGAGTAAAAAGACACACAAGAAACACACCAAAAGACACAAAAATTTAACGTGGTTCGGTCAATCGACCTACGTCCACAGAGGAGATGAGCAATCCACTATAAATATGAGAGTATAAAATATAGAGAGAAATAACCTCAACCAATTCACTCGGAATACAAGGAGGTTCACAAATTCTCCCCCATAACCGCAACTCTCAAAGCCCTAGGACTACATTGTGAATGTTGATTAAGTTAGAAGGAACAAGCCTATATTTATAGAGTCCTAAAACCTTTCCTACAAGAAAAGGACTAGTAAAATATTAAAACCTTTTCCTAAAAGGAAAACTTATTTATGATAAAAAATCAAGGCAATAAAACCCAGCATGCAGCTCTAATGGCTAGTGAATGTGTAGATTCAAGGATTAAAGGTGAAACCCCAAGAATCATGTGTAAGCTTGATATTGAAAAGGCCTATGATCATGTGAACTGGGATTTCCTTATTAACATTTTGAGACAAATGGGGTTTGGAGAGAAATGGCTGAAGTGGATAGGATTTTGCACTAAAACTGTCAGGTTCTCTATATTGATTAATGGAGAACCTGCTGTTTTTTTTTTCCCTCGAAAAGGGGGTTGAGGCAGGGTGATCCTCTTTATTCTAGCTATGGAAGGACTTAATAGCATGATAAGGGTGGCCACTTAAAAGAAATGGTTAAAAGGGTTCAAAGTGGGCAACCAAGCTGAGAAGATCTATAAATTTGCCAATTACTGTGATCTTTTGTGAGGCCAAGGTTGAGCAGGTGTGTTTCATCAGAATAATATTAGTAATCCTTGAGGCAGTGTCAGGGATTTTTGTGAATTGGAGAAAAAGCAGCATGTTTCAAGTCAAGGAAGGAGCTAACATCCGGTGTTTAGCAAATATTTTGAGTTGTAAGATAGAAAATCTCCCAACTAGATATCTGGGGATGCCACTGGGTAACAACCACAAAGAATTAGAAATATGGGATGGAATTGTGGAGAAGATTTGAGAAAAAGTTAGCCTCCTGGAAGACACAATACCTATTTCTGGGAGGAAGATTAACAATGATCAATTCTGTCTTGGATGCTCTCCCTACTTATGTTATGTCTCTCTTCCCCTTACCTACTAAAGTGGAAGACAGATTAGATAAACTAAGGAGAGATTTTCTTTGGTTGGGCAACAAGGAAGGAAAGGGAACTCACTTGGTCAAATGGCAAACTGCTCAACTAATCAAGAAATCGGGTGGTCTTGGCATTAAGAATCTAGGTCTGCAAAATAGGTGTTTATTGTCAAAATGGCTATGGAGGTTTGGTAAAGAGGGGCAGGCTCTGTGGAAGGATGTTATCGTTAGCAAGTATGGACAAACAAATTCATGGACCTCCAACATTGTGACCAACACCTACGTGGCCTCAGTTCGGAGGTCTAAAAAAATTTGTGGCCAAAACTAGCTAGGAGCTACAAGGTGGTTAAGGGGACTAGGATCCTTTTATGGAAAGACAAGTGGATAGGACAGAACTCCCTCATGGAGAACTTTCCAGATTTGAACTCTTTTTGTAACAACCCTGGAGGATCTATTGTTGAGATGTGGTCTCAGCAAGGGAGGAATATAACTTTTAGAAGGCTCTTAAATGACTGGGAGGTGGATGGAGTGGCCAACTTACTGCAAAAGTTGGAAGACTTTCCGGGACTCAACACTAATCCTGATGCAATCAAATGGAAACATGATAGGGATGGGGAATTTTCTGTTGGAAGAATGTACCAAAGAGACCTGGCAACACATCCGGGGGGATTTTTGGACCTTGAAAATAAATCTGGAAGTCCAGCACTCCAACCAAGATAAAGTGTTTCACATGGTCGGTGTGCAGAAGAGCATGCCTAACTCAGGAGAGACTGAAAAAAAGAGGATTTCAGATTGTTTCTAGGTGCTTCTTCTGCCATGAAAAGGAGGAAACAAACAACCATTTGTTCCTTCACTGTAGAGTGACTGCCCACTTATGGTATAAGTTTCAAAGCCTTACCCAAGATCCTTGGGTGGTGCCTGAGCATACTGCAGACCCACTAAGCTGTTGGATGAAAAGAGGGGGGAGTAAAACACAGAAAAGTGGAATCTAGTTCCATCTTGCATATGGTGTTCAATTTGGAAGGAAAGAAACAATAGGTGTTTTAAGAATATTACTAACCCAATGCAGAAAGTAAAAGAAAACTGCATTAATACTCTATATGTTTGGTGTAAAGAAGAGGCTATATATGAAGTAGATCAGTTACTAGATTTCCTAGGCTCTTTGTAATCATGACTACTTTGCCTTGGAATTTTTTGTTTGGTTGCCAGCATACCCTCATTGCTGATGAATACAACTTTACCATTCTCAAAAAAAAAAAAAACAAGAGTTGATGATGAAATGGCTGTGGAAATTTGTCTCACCAGAAGTATCTCTATGGAATGAAGTAATAATAGAAAAATATGGCATAGAGAATAAATGGATGACAGAGGTGGTCACCAACCCTTACAATTGTAGTGTATGAAGGTCTATCAGGAACCTTTGGCAACTGGTCAAGGAGAGAAGAAGTTGCAAAGTGGGCAATGAAGAAAAAGTAGCCTTTTGGAATGACATTTGGTGTGGACAAGAGGCACTCAAACATGCTTTCCCTATACTACATAGTCTGAACCAAGCACAAGAAGCAACAGTGGCAGAATTATGGACAGGACAAGGGTGGAACCTGTTTCTGAGAAGGAACCTAAATGATTGGGAAATGACAACCATATCAAAATTTCATGACACAATGCATACGGCTACCAATCTGACAGGAGAGGAAGATAGACTAGTATGGAAGGGGGAGAGAGGGGGAGAGTTCACTGTAAAATCAACATGCAGAGAACTCAGGTCTACAGAGGTGCAGCATGCAAGATGGCCCTGGAGGATGATCTGGAGAACAGAAATTCCCTACAAGGTGAATTACTTCCCATGGCTCTTGGAAAAAGGAGGCAGTCTTGACACATGAGAACTTGAACAAGAGAAAATCCAATCTATGTTCTAGATGCTATCTATGTGAAGAACAGGTGGAGACAGTTAACCTTCTCTTTTTACACTACAAATGGACAGATCAATTGTGGCAGATGTTCATCCACAAGAGGAAGATCAAGTGGACAAAGCCTGGGAGAATTATAGAAGTCCTACAATGCAGGAAAAAAGGAGAAGAGATGGAGGACTGTCCCAGCTTGCATTTGGTGGACAATTTGGAAGGAAAGGAATCAAAGATGTTTTGAAGGAAAACAGAACAATATCCAGAAGATAAAGATATTGCCTAGGGTTTACTATTTTTGGTGTAAGCAAGTAGTGATAGGAGATACTTAAAATATATTTAATGTTATTGACTGGCTGTAACTAGGAGATCTTAGGAAAGATGTAAGCAAAACTTTTTGGAGGGGGACTACACTTTGATGTGGTATACCTGTGGATATATAGAAGTAAATGTTACCTTCTCAAAAAAAAAAGTGTGAGTGTGGAGTTTAATGTGCTCCAAAGACCATCATATGATGCTCACATCAGGACATGCAACAACTACAATCTGATTCATCTAGAGAACACGCCTACTTATGCCTAAAGGCAATATGCATTTCTCAAACAATATCATTTGTTCCAAAAAGTTGACACAAACACCAGTGCACGTGCTTTTTCACTGGACGTATGTAGAACAACTTTGTCGGCCAATTTCAATACTCTCTAACCTATCTCAAACTTGTTTAGAACCTAGTTAGGGGTAAAGATGTGGATCACTCCAATATGATTGGGGATGTATAGAGAACATATTTTAAGAACTAAAAACTGTGACATATTAAAAACTTAAATGGCACAACAACATACCCGGTGTTATCCCATAAGTGGGGTATGGGGAGGGGGTAGGATGTGCACAACCTTACCCCTTACCTTCGTAGCATATTAAATCTAATATACTAAAATTCTGTTTTCTAGTTCATTTCGTTGTTTACAACAACAAAACCACCTAGAAGTTTGTAATTGTTAAGTTTAATATATGCTAGTATGTCTTAAACTTCTAAAAACGATATAAATTTTCAAAAGAGATGGCATATAGAGAACACTTGGAATGACTAGGAATCGGCAATAACTTGACAAACCTTCCTTTTTAAAATCCACGAGAAGATTGTATGCATTATGGCTTTGCTTCAGTAGCAACAAAGGCTGTCCAGGATACACTAAAACAATCCCGTACCTAATAAACAGACAAAACAATATAAATTTAAATTATGCGTGACTTCTCAAACATTCAACAAGAAACAGTAATTTAGGTAAAAACAAATCCCACTTTTTATGGAAGTAGTCAGCAAAAGATGAGAAGGGTGCGACAGTAGCTTCTGAATCTACTTCGAAGGGGCTCTCTGCGGAAGTATTGGCAACAGCATCCAGAACAGAATAAATTCTTCCAGTATGAATGGCCACAACAACCATGTCCGTAATATTGCTTCTTGAGATTGATATATTGGCAAAGTGAATCAAATCTGTTTGATCAAGATCTTCCACAAATGATGCAGTCCTATCAACTAAGGAGTTCTTCCGTTTAGCTTCAGATTTCTCATTGCTTAACCACGCATTTCTTTTCAAAAATTCCACAACTGAAACAGAAGATTCAATTGCTTCCCAATCAACTTTGTAGGGTTCACAACTTGAATCTAAAGGATCCAGCGGTAGAAGCAAGTACATGTTCGATGGCTCCCACAAAGATTTTTCTGTATCAAGCAGAAATTTCCTTCCACCCGATGATTTAATAAATAATTTACTAAACAGCCCATTAAAGAATAGTTCTTGGAATATTTTTGCTTTTGCCACCTGACAATGAAAATGTTATACTGCTTATCAGATACGAAATGCAAATGCTAACATGATTGAATTATAAAAAGTTCATAAATAGTTTGACTAGGTTCCAACCTGTTGGGAATCCAAATGTACTTTCCCACAATGCGACACGGAGGATTCGACAAACTTGGAAACTAAGAAAAGCTCCACTTCCACATTTCCCACATCGTAATCAAGTTCTGATTGAAGCAAAAGGATAAAACTGGAATATTTCACTTCCTTGATGTTGCAAGGGAAGTTCATTTTATACACTTGATATACTTCTCCATTAGGATCATTTCCCCATGACCCAGATAATGCACTAATACAAGCTGTCCCATGTAATTCTTTCAACTTTGTTGTTCCTAAAAATATATTGATAAGAAAAAATAATTATTTAATCACAATAAGTTGAAAATCCACATTGAGCATCTATCAGACATGACAGCAGGTGCAGCTTAACGGTGGTCTAAATTTTAGAGTCTTTAAGGGTTAAAACTTTCTTGTTCCTTGATTTCTTCCATGACTGCCTACTTATTCATAAAAAAGAAATAAATTTCACTGAGAATGCATATAGAAGTCTCCAATGATATGTGAATTTTAATTGCTAGAAGGCATGAAAGATTGCTGGGCGAATGTAGACGCAGATTTCATAGACGAGCAGACTACAAGCTAGGTTGCTGATTCCCGAAGTTGATTTGGTGAGCTCTGTCCTTGACCGTTGAGTTGCTTCTCTTTCAGTTAGACAATTTCACTCATTAATTCAATTATTCATTTGTCCAGCATTTGTTTTGGGGATTAGCTAGGAAATCTATGTCCTGTGCATTCCTCTTAGCACTCCAGTAGAAGCTTCACAGACGTATTTTTAGTTGGGTTATGGTTGATCACGTTACTTGGGATTATTTTAAGAACATTCCAGTATTTATAGATTTCTATCTTTATTTGGATTATTTCAAGAATTGTTTGAACTGGAATTTCTAACAAAGAGTGAAGTTATTTATTTTTATATGCATGCAGGGTATGTGATATGAAGGTACAGGTTAGAACAGTCAGGCCAGTTTGCTCAGTCAAGTAACGCATCGGGTGTCGGTCAAGGCTTTGTTTAGAGGACGGGTCATGAAAAAAACACCTGGCTTTAAAGCACCTTTTGAGTTTGCCAAACACTGAACAAGCCAAAAAGTGCTTTTAAGCTGCTTGACCAGCTTTTGAGCCAATCCAAACACTCTCATTGTCCTACAATTGAAGAAATATCTGCCTATTGTTTCTCACACCGATAAAAGGCGCGTCCTTGTATTCTGTTATCATCAAATCATTAATGCATCTCCATTTTTTACAAATACTATAAGAACCCACGAGCTGTCATCCCTAAAAAAGTTGTTCTAAGATTGGCTGAAGTTTACCCACATTTCAACAAGAAATAGATTTGTCAACTTATGTTTAACAACTTGATAAGGAAGAATAAATAAAAGCACCTTGTCAAGTGCATTTCAGATAGCCTCTAGTCCCATTAAGTGCTGCTACAGTGTAATGTGATGAACTCAAAAGCAGAGAAGACAGAGGTCAGAAGTGGAAAGCTTGTTCTAGTTTACCTGCCCCTAATTTTCTGTCCTGCACATCAGAATCACCTCGGGGAGGCTTTTCATTGAAAGGAAGAAGATGATCATTGAGAGCACCAATCTGGTGCAGCTTCTTACATGCATCCAAGCAGACAAGCTGTCTTGATAGTTGAGAACTCCTGCATTCTGGACCAACAATCGTTTGGAAAGCTGCATTTGGAGGTAATGTCAACTTACACCGGTACAACTCTCCAGACAAAATGTACTGAAACAATGGCTTTGGAGAGAAGAACCTGTCGAGCGAAACAATTATCATATTTAGACAACAAACAGATAAAGATACCATCCTTTCATTTTATGTATACCCTTAAACTGGAATACGAGAGAAAAGAAGGGACATGTGAAGAAGTATCAAATTTGTTAAATGTAAAGAGAAGAACTTAAAGCCAAGAGAAACATTTTCACACAGCACGGAGCAATTAAACCTGATGACTCCCATGAAACAAGCATTTACTGAAAGCACGAATTGCCCCTTGCAAATATGAAACATAATTGTGCTGTATGCTTAATACAGAGAGCAACTATGACATCCATAATCCATTGGCTGAAAATATAACACCTTGTTGGTGAAGAAGTGTCTACATGATGTACACCTACAAATTTATTTGGAGAGGATCCAGTAATTGAGGTTTGAAGTGGTAAGGGGGCGAAATTCAGTACAGCAGAGAGAGGAGGAGACAGACAGGTGAATCTGTACTAGACTTTTGTTTGTGTTTTGTATATGGATATGACTAAAAGGTGTATGATTCACCTTGACCCTTAAAATCAGGAAATGTTGACACCGCCAAATGATAGGAACATGACATAGAAATCTGATAAAATAATAGAGTACATCAAATATGAGGATCAAAATTAATATTGTGGTTAAACTTTAGTGGTAGTACATCATTAGTACACAGTAGTGAGTAGTCTGGAGCTACAACCCATAATTCCCTTTTCCATTATCACACAGCCACTGATTTACTGTTATAATTTTCTTTAAGTTACTTTCTCGTTTCTTTTTTTCCTTTTCAGATTTGTAATATGCATCTTAAAGAAGCGTAAATTATGATAAGCAGAAAACTTGGTTTTTGCACAAGCTGTATTGTTGTATATGACCCCTTGAATCTGGGAAGTCTTTTTGAACATGAAAACACTAGTATCACCCGACGATGGTCCAATATGAGATGTAAATAGACCATATCCAACCTAACCCCATACACAAACCTCCTATACTCCGTGTACCACTTCACTGGCTAAGTTGATAGGACTTTGCATATGACAGGCCAAAGCATAACTTACTGATCCTAGGGTTCATGTGTGAGGCAGAAGGAACTGGGCCAGACATTGGAAGCCAACAGCTATCTGATACAAAATTTTGAAGCAAACAATGAATGAGGAAACTGAAGGTTGACCGTGATTGATGATAATAATGCTTCAGCCTAGATCCTGCTTGAACTCTGTGAGAAATATAGGAAAATAATATTATTGAATTGTTGTTGTGTACATTATTACATTGAGACCCTATTTATAGACCCTAGAATATAATCCTTTACCAAGTAGGATACTACTTTGTATTCCTATTTCTATTTCTATTACTATTCCTATTCTAATAGAATTGTATAAACCTATTCCTATTCTAATAGGATTGTATAAACCTATTCATATTCTAACACTCCCCCTCAAGCTAGTGCATACAATTCATGAACCTAGCTTGTTACAAACGTAATTAACACGAGGACCGATGAGGGGCTTGGTGAGATATCTGCAAGTTGATCACTCGACTTCACAAAATTGACAATCAATCTCAATGTGCTTGGTCTTCTCATGAAATACTGAATTTGATGCATAATGCCGATAAAACACGGAGTGATAAAATTACAGTGTTGGAACTTCCCAAACCAAGCTTGCAAAGACTGTTTCAGACCATAGAGTGTCTTACGTAATCAACATACAAGGCTACTAAACTCCCCCTGAGCAACAAA
>NW_006239280.1:369892-371241 GCF_000226075.1 Solanum tuberosum | reverse complement strand
GATGAGGGGCTTGGTGAGATATCTGCAAGTTGATCACTCGACTTCACAAATTTGACAATCAATCTCAATGGGCTTGGTCTTCTCATGAAATACTGAATTTGATGCATAATGCCGATAAAACACAGAGTGATAAAATTACAGTGTTGGAACTTCCCAAACCAAGCTTGCAAAGACTGTTTCAGATCATAGGGTGACTTACGTAATCAACATACAAGGCTATTAAACTCCCCCTGAGCAACAAAATTAGGTGGTTGCTCCATATAGACTTCTTCACAATGCAGTGGTTGTTGCAAGTGCTCAAAATCTAGTATAAAGTATGTGGAACGTGTTGAAATCAATAGACGAGTCGATATTAAACAAGTCACCGAAAAACTGGCCGGAACATGCTCATATGCCAGAGTATTAGATTTGATGGCTAAAAGTGATCACAATCTAAGAAATAAAATTATATGGGTAGGGTCGGAATGATGTCACGACCCAACTAGAAAAAGAAATTATATAGGATAGATCGAATTGATGGAACGACCCCATTGAAAAAGATAAATAATATGGGTAGGGTCGGAATGATGGCACGACCCTACCGAAAAAGCAAACTTATACGGGTAGGGTTGGAATGATGGCACAACCCTACGCAAATAAGATTTGAGGAGTCACCGGAAAGACGAATGGAACTATGCAAATCAAATCTGATCAGGAGTCACTGAAAAGACACATGATGCTATGCAACTCAGATATGAGAAAATAGTTCGAAAAAATCCACGGTACTACACAAATTAAATATGAAAAGTAGTCCGGAGAGATGCACGGTGCTACACAAATAAGATATGCAAAACAAAGGTAGTCACCATAAGGATGGCATGGTGCTACACAAATTAAATGGCACGGTGCTACACAAATTATATATGAAAAAGTAGTCACCGGAATGATGGCACGGTGCTACACAAATTAGATATAAGAAAGTAGTCACCGGAATGATGGCATGGTGCTACACAAATTAGATAAGAGAAAGTAGTCACCGAAAAAATGGCACGGTGCTACATAAATTAAATATGAAAAAGTAGTCACCGGAAAGATGGAACGGTGCTACACAAATACCAACGGATATGGGGTTGACACAAAACAGCCCTAGAAAGTCACCGAAAATTGATGCATGGTGACCTGTCTGACTAAGTTTCTTCCCTTGAACATGGGGTTCATGCATGTATCATT
The DNA here is from genome assembly GCF_000226075.1 of Solanum tuberosum. Lineage (NCBI taxonomy): Eukaryota > Viridiplantae > Streptophyta > Magnoliopsida > Solanales > Solanaceae > Solanum > Solanum tuberosum. The sequence goes on along the minus strand of NW_006239280.1, from coordinate 370,032 downwards.
TGTCCTACTTTTATTAACATAATCATTGGCCAGACGGGCGGCATATATTGGTAATAGCCACCCGCCGGCAGCGGAAACTCTTTGATTTTCTACCAAGATCGTAGAGGCTCTGATACCATGTTAAATTAGGTCTTGGGCCT
>NW_006239280.1:328597-369542 GCF_000226075.1 Solanum tuberosum | reverse complement strand
AAATCAGATATAAAAAAAAAGGTAGTCACCGGAAGGATGGCACGGAGCTACACAAATTATATATGAAAAAGTAGTCACCGGAAAGATGGAACGGTGCTACACAAATACCAACGGATATGGGGTTGACACAAAACAGCCCTAGAAAGTCACCGAAAATTGATGCATGGTGACCTGTCTGACTAAGTTTCTTCCCTTGAACATGGGGTTCATGCATGTATCATTTGTCCTACTTTTATTAACATAATCATTGGCCAGACGGGCGGCATATATTGGTAATAGCCACCCGCCGGCAGCGGAAACTCTTTGATTTTCTACCAAGATCGTAGATGCTCTGATACCATGTGAGAAATATAGGAAAATAATATTATTGAATTGTTGTTGTGTACATTATTACATTGAGACCCTATTTATAGACCCTAGAATATAATCCTTTACCAAGTAGGATACTACTTTGTATTCCTATTTCTATTTCTATTACTATTCCTATTCTAATAGAATTGTATAAACCTATTCCTATTCTAATAGGATTGTATAAACCTATTCATATTCTAACAAACTCAATACCAAAACAATCACATCATATATCCCATCTGTTCTAGGATTAATTTCTATATCCTTCCAAAACGATTCGTTCATTTCCAAACGGCTCTGAGCAGGTAACAACAACAAAACTCACTTTAATCTAATAGGGGATCCTGGATTCCAGTGTTAACCATAACTTGGTTTGTATACATAAAACAAGATGCACCAGTGAACACAATATTTAGTTGAAGACATGAGAATCCATACTTATCTCCAGGGAGCATTTCACAATATTTAGTCAAGACACTGACACTAGAATCTGCAGTTACTGATGCTCCAGTTGCCTCCACATAATATGCTTTAGTTTCCTTCACTAGACAAGGTTTCACCACAGAATCATCAGTGTCTCTCTTTATAGCTGTATCTGTCATAGAATATTCACTCCTAATTATATCGAACATCTGCTCCCTCTGCTTCTTGTTTCCTCTGAAATCATTATGAAGGTTATATACTTGAAATAAATAGATTTATGAAAGCCAAAATCGGGTCAGATATGCAAGTTGCTTCACCTCTCAAGCATTAGTATGTACTGAGACTCAGTCTGACGAGCACGTCCCCTAGATTGGACATAACTACGAACTGTCTTTGGTAAATCAAATCGTATTACAGAGGAACAGTGTGGCACATCAATTCCCTCCTCAACCACATCAGTGGCAAATAATAAATTGACCTGTGATGATAAGGGAATAGGGGGGAAATATTACATTAAGATCAAAGCTAGTTAAAGGGACTCGCAAGAAAGTATTTATGTCAAATATAATGTAATGTATTATGTATAGATGTAATTACCTTTCCAGAGAGAAAAGATCCCAAGGTTTCTTTTTGCACTTTTGGTGTCAGAGCATCGACAGATGTGTTTGTTCCAGTCAAATATGCTATTGTGAAATGTGAAAACCGGGTCATTTTCTTCATAACTCTTTCAATTACCTTAGCTGTTATAATTCTTTCAACAAAAATGAGACAGCGTACTTGTGTGGCTTTCCTGCATCCATGAATCAGAACCTCAAGTTTGTACAAAAGCTACATAAAAGATGCATCCAACGACAGTTACAAGTTTGGTGATAGAATCAGATGTCGAGTTCATTACCTAAGGAAATGAAAAATTTCAAGAAGTACTTGCAGTTTTGAAGATATATGGCCCATTGATAGAGTTGCTGACGAGTCATATCCAACATCGAAGAGACTCTCACAGTCTGATGAAATGAGAATAAATCAACACTTGCAAAGAACTCAAAAGTTGGAACTTTTACTGTGTTACTATAGTAAAAGTCAATTCAGCTGGATTGACAGGAAAATTCAAATGTTATCTACTGCATAACAAACAAGAATTAAAAAGTCCGACCAGAAGCCATTCTAGCAGTGTTCACACTGATTGCGCCACACAAGCATGACCAATCAACAGAATATCACACATCACAGGAAACCAACCAAGTTACAATTTTATCATTGCTCAGAATAAATTGTAACACAATGATACTTAAACAGTAATGTGTTTAAGTTTTAACTACTTTTTTTCAGGAACGAATAAGGACAAATAGATATCAAGAGAATGAATATAGCATATATAGCTGTACTAGCTTGATAAATTGTTTGACATAGGAGAAACTTCTGAAAAAAACATAATGATCTTGATCCAATGATGTCCACAGTATAGAGAAAAGAAGTAGCATATAGGGATAAAAGATTTGTGTGTAAATAGAAAGAAATATGTAAATTATGGCATAATAATAGAGAGAGCAAGAAATGACCTAGTAATAGGTGGTCTATTCGAAAAAGAAAAGAGAACATTACCATACAATCAATTGAAGAACCTTATGAGCTCCTGATACTAAAATGTAATGTGTAACAGATGCAAGGCAAACTGAGGAAACAAGAAGGACTGAATGAATACTCCCACTACAACTACAACAACATACCAAGTGTAATCCCACAAGTGCGCTCGGGGAAGGGTGGTGTGTATGCAGACCTTATCCCTTCCTTGTGAAGGTAGAGAGGTTGTTTCCAAAAGACCCACAGCTCAAGTAAAACAATTCAAAGCAGGTTTGAAAAGGAAATACAGTAGTAAATAAGCCATGTTGAAAATAATAGAGAAAAGAACAATGACAACACAATACTACGATAAAACCAAAGCCAAAGGAAACAACAAGTGGTAATAAAATTGCAGAGATAATAGAAGAATAGTAATAATACAACTGGTAAGGAAAACCAGCCAATGCCGACTGCCTACAAGCCTTCTACCCCAATACCCCACCTCCATACCCTCCAATCTAGGAGCATGTCCTCAGTAAACCGACTTGAAATAAAAAGAAAAAGATTCTTGACGAGAAGTATGGCAACCCCTCACTCACCGCAACAAACCTTCACCAAAAAGAATGGTAACTCAAGATCCACTAGCCGGATGATCAAATATGTAGATTTGCAATTGGAGAACCCAAAAATGAAACATCAAAATAAAATTGATAAAGATAACAACAAACAGGTCAGCAATGGTCACATATCTGCATAAGCAATACATAGAACAAACTCAGGTACCTTGTGGCATTGATTCCTGCACAATTGACAATGCCTCCTCCAAAAAGTATCTATGTTGTAGAGAACTTGTCCTTAGAATCTCATTTTCATCTTTGTCATTAGGCACATTTTCCAAGCAGATTTTAACAGCCTATATTATGAGGGGGAGAAACAGCCAGAAATAAGAAATTCCAACATAATATTAGATAGATCTAAAAAGAGTGTCAGACATGATATGCAGAACTGTTGAAGAAAACATAGAAATTGGAAGAGATACCCACAGCTTAGAATATAAGTTCTGATAGTCCGGAATAGACCCAAGCTTAGAACCAATTAAATGTTCCATAGGTAGCCACAAAACACAGGGATGCTGAGTTCATCAATTGAATGGAGCCCAAGCAAGCACATTCGTGCAACAGTGAAAAAGATTTCAAGTACATTAATCGGAGAAAAAGAACACCTTCCGTATGATTTTGGTGAAGACTTAACTCTTTTAGGCTTTCCTAATTACTTACTATGATTTGCTACTTTGGAATATAAAGAGTCCAATAGTTTTCCTAAACTTTCTATGAAGAGAACTCCACTTCTGCTTTTGGACAGAAGAAGATATTAGTGATAAATGATGGTAAGAGAAACAAGGATGCTCATTGATAGAAGTCAAGATGAAAAAATCAAAAACACCAACTTCTGTTTTTTTAATTAGTAAATGAAAAGGCAGATTTTGAGCTGGGATTCCATGAATTAACTCTTTGCAGAAACCATACCCGACAGACTTACAGGAATAAAGTGTTTTTCACGCAAACAAGAGAAGATGTAAAAAGGTCAATCGAGCACAATTTGAAAGGAAAAAAAATCCTTCTTTCCTTTTGAAATGAAGATTACGTGTTTAGCCATAAAAAGGAATTCTTTCCTTTTGAATAAGTAAATTTTAGTCACAGATGAGCACTAAGCTAGTGCTGCGTATATGCACAAGTGGCTATGGTTCCAAGGACCTCAGAATATATGAAGCTACCTACTCCTTCGATATTCACATAGTTACACCAAAATTCAAACAATAAATCCTTCAAAAATACTACTAATTTGCTCCTTCCATAAGGTCTATATGTTGTTAGTGGGTGTATGCAGTCAAAGTTGGCCGGATGGTAAAATTGAATGACTTAAGGCATTTCTTGTGGCCAAGGGTTATACTCAAACCTTTTGGCTTGATTACAGTGATACATTCCTTCCTGTGGCTAAAATTGCATTTGTCTGCCTTTTCTATCCATGGTTGTTCGTCATTGGCCTTTTTATTAGTTGGACATCAAGAATATTTTTCTTTTTTTTTTATCAAGTAATAATATTCATATTAATAGGGGATAAAAAGTGCTTGTATACAAGAAGTACACAAAGAAATAGAGAACCTCACAGCTAAACATGGTTTTCTACAAAAGCCACCCAATCCTCTATACCTATAGGAACTTCATGGGTGCATCAAAAAGAAATAAGAGCAAATAGATTTTTTTTCAGATTAGCAGAACATTTCCTACGACCTCAAAAGCTCCCCTATTCCTCTTCCTCTCTCTCTCTCAATACAGTCACATCAGTGCCAAGGGAGCAACATCCCATTTTCTGCTTCTTCTCTTCGGTCTTCTAAGGGCCCAACTTACATTGAGTCTTTCACAGTGCTCGGCATCACCCACTCAACTCCAAACCATCTCAGAATTCCCCCCCACAAAGAAGAGGCTAACCGACAATGTAATAAAAGGTGGTTTACGTCTTCTCCAAATTCTTTACACCTGAAACACCAATTGACACAAGTGATCTTTCTCTTCCTTAAATTTCCCAACGCCAAGATTACCCCCCTCACAGCTAACCAAGTAAGAAATAAATTTTAGGGATATCCTAGAGTTCTATATCAAACTGTGTGGAAAAGTCGATTCCTCCCTAGATAGGAGTTTCTCATAATAAGAATTCACTGAGTAATCACCACTTCTTCTGGTCCCCCGTCTTCATAAATTAACAGTATCCATAAAAACTTTTGTTGGTGAAGCAATCCTTTGAAATTCTCTAACCTCCAAGTCTTGTGCATTCCTCCTAAACCTCAAACCCCAACAAACTTCTCCCCCTTGCATACTCCATAAGTGATGGGCTGACATCTTCTTTTGACAAGAGATGTTATACATACTAGGAAATGTGATTCTCAAGAATGTTTTGCTCTGCTATGATTTTTAGGATGACAAAATATATGAAGCAACCACCTGATTTTGCAGTGGTCTTGAATGATGATTGAGCTGGTCTTTATAGTCTGAAATGGTTCCTTGAGCATGGTTTGGCAAGTTCATCATGGTTATTCAGGAATTTGACACGACTCCAAGTGAGGCTGACATTTTGTGTTCTATCAACACACTGCTCCAAATTTGTGTATCTATTTGCTTGTTTATGTTGACAATATCACAGACAATGATCAGACTTGATAGTTAAGTTGAAGCAACATCTCTTTCAGCACTTCCAAACAAAGCCTTTAGGCATAGTGGAGTATTTCCTAGGCAATGAGATCGCTCAGTCCAAATCAAAAAATTTCATCTCACAACGCAAGTATGCTCTAAACTTTCTTGAAGAGGCAGGAATGACAGATTGTAGACCCACTACCATCCCCATGGACCGGAATGCATCAGGGGGGGAGTCCCCCCTCCTGGTTGGTAAGTTAATTTACCTACAGTGACTCGACTTGATATTACTTTTTCGGTGATGTTGTAAGTCAGTTTATGAACTCCCAATGTGATAGGATTAGGATGCATTAGTAAGTATTCTTAGATACATAAAACTATCCCCAGGGAAAGGATTAGTCTTTGAGGATCGAATCCATGAGAAAACTATTGGATACATAGATGAAGATTAGACAGGATCACATTTTGATAGGCAGTCTACTTGTAGATATTGTATTCTCGTTGGAGGTAATCTGGTGTCTTGGTAACACAAGAAACAAAATGTTGTTGCACGTTCTAATGCAGAAGCAAAGAGTCAAATGATGGATGTGGCAACTTTTTGGATAAAACAATGCTTAAAGAATTGAAGTTTGGACAAATTAACGAGACAGAACTTGTGCGTAATAATCAAGTTGCTCTTCATATTGCATTGATGCGTGTTTGATGAGAAAACTAAGCATTGTGATCAATTGTCACTTTGTGAGAGTAAAGATACTCTCAGGAGACATTCTCACAAATTCGTGAAGTCAAATGATCGGTGTGCAAACATTTCACAAAATCTCTTACTGGTTCTCGAATTAATTACATTTGTAATAAGCTTGGTACATACAACTTATATCACCATCTTGAAGGGGGAGTGTTAAGGATATTGTGTATATAGTTAGAATCAATCACATAGATATTGAGAATTCAAATTGTGTGGCCTTGATTATAGATGCATGTTCTATTTCTCACAGTGTCCAGTAAAGTAACAGGTAGTAAGATCATATTTTATGAAATGGACATCCTCTCTTACGTCAGGCAGAGAAGATGATCAGTTGGACAGAGACCAATCCAATCTGCAAGTTCAAGCTTCAAAATAGATAGAACCAGCTAACCAAAAGTACACCAAACTGCCTAGGTCTTTATTATTTTTGGTGTAAGCAAGTAGTGATAGGAAATTCTGAAGATGTTTCTAATGTTATTGACTAGCTGTAACTAGAAGATCTTAGGGCTGTTGTAAGTATAAATTTTTGGAAGGGAACTACACTTTGATGTAGTATACATGTGGATATATAGAAGTAAATGTTACCTTTCTCAAAAAAAAAAGTATACCAGTTTTTTTAGTTGTAAATAATGCAATTCAAAGCGCCACGTAGATGAATTAATATTAGTTGGATTCAAACCCTGACTAATAAAGTGCTTCTCATTGTTTCATGTAAGAGAGGCCTAAGTGTCTCTTACTCTTAACATATGCATATATATATTTGTGTGTAACATGAATGTGTATGCTTCAATAAATAGAAACAGAAAATGAAAGTAATCTCACCATAGGTGTAGCTAGTTGCACGCCTTCCCTTCAATTATTTTGTATATAATTACCAAGAAATGAAAAGAAATAACAGATCATGAAACCTTAATCATACCTCATAAGCACAAATGATGCCTAGATTTTCAAGGCAACACAATATCTTTGCATAACAATTGGACAATCTCTTCCGAAGCTTCTTATACATATCATCTATATCTTTGTACTGACTTGGCAGTGACAGTTTCAATTCAGCTAATGCAGCATCAAACTGTTCATGAAAATGTGGTGAATTAAGTACAAGGGCTTGAGTTTAGATAAACATTCTATCACGTCACGTTCCAAAGAAGCACATTATTCATAAGGGGAACTGTGTCAACAAGTACTACATAATGCAGAAAAGCACTCAAGATTACTAAGTAAGCAAGCTTTACCAATATCTAAGTACATAAACAAGGGCATCACTACATCACTCCGGTAAACGAGAAGAGAAAAAGTAAGACAGAAGTTTGAAGTTTATGGACCTGAGCTTAACATTCCTGGAGTTCAACAAAACAAGATGTCATTTAAGCTTTGAAAACACCACCATCCAAACCTACCGAAAGCATAGAAAGAACTGTGCAAGGAACACATGAAAACTTCAAGACATTGAGGACCCTTATCATTCAGTAAACTTCAAGCACCAAAAACCATCTAGTAGGTCTGCAATAAGACCCCATCAAGAGATGTTAAGATAAAACCTACAGACAACTTCCCAAAAATTAAACCCAACTTGCAAAACTTTATGTTTTTTTTCATTGTCTTTCCTTTTACCGTAACATGTCAAGTAAAGTGTCCACAATGCTCCCTGTTTTTTTGTGATTGTTGAGTCCCACATCAGAAGGATGAGGATAATTTGGTCTCTTTATATGATCTTTGGCAATCCTCACCCCGTGAGCTAGATTTTGAGTTGAGTTAGGCCCAAGATTCATAAAATGATAACAGAGCGTTTGTGGGGAACATCAGGGAAGAAAATTTAGTCAAGACAGTCGTTGTGCGTCAAATTTTGGCAACTTTCTTGGGTTGTTTTGTATCAACTCCATGTTGTCAGTATTGGACCTAAACCAACACCACCAAGGGGTCCCTCACTCTCCTAGCAACAATAACCCACAAAACCCCGCAGACAGAAACCCTTGCACGCGCTCCCACATGCCATCAGAAGCAATCTTCTCCGGCGAGATCTACAGCATGCGGCAGACGCGTGAACCAGTTACCAGCCACCTTTTCGATCAATCCTTTTCCCAATCAGGGTCGTCGGGAGATTCCAAGCTCACCCATACAATTTTCTTCAAGTTCCGATAACTTTCAATTTTTCGGTAGGTTTTCTGGCAATTTTTTCAGCGAGTTCCAACAGGTTTTCCAGCTCTGTTCCAGCTTGTGAGTCTTTCCTTTGAGACAGAAGCTGGGTGTTCCCTTTTTTGGTCAAATTTTCTTGAAGTTCTGAGTCGGGCTTCATGTTGCATTGATCTTGTGTTTTATAAGAGGACCAAGCACGTCGAAATTGACTATCATTTTACCAAAGAAAAATTACTGCCATGATACACTATCACTAAGTTTGCCTAGTCAAATGACAAACTTGCAAAATATTCACCAAGTTCCTTGTTGGTCATGAACTAATTATATATATAACGGGTTAGGTACATACGATCTATATGCACCAACTTGAGAAGAGCAGTTAGCTATTAAGAATGTACATATATAATAACATGTGAAGTCTCCTATTGGATGTATATATTTTTGTAAAATGTGCATAAATGCTTTTAGGTGTAAGAGAATTGTCTTTACACATTCTCTCAATTTTTCTTTCCCATTTCTAAACGTTCACTTCTCCCTCAAAATAATATTTTGTTCATAGTGAACAATGAAAAGAGGTTGCCCTTGATTTCAAAATCTAAAGAATTGGGGATATGAAAGAAAAAAATAAGCATTAAGAGCAAAATGGAGATAGAGTAAAATGTAAGGGCCATATCAGTTATTTAACAACAATATCCTACACTGTCCTATTTGATATGATATCTGCATATGGGCTTTTACCTTTGACCATGAAAACTCCAACTTTGCCTTTAATTCTGTATTTGAAAACACTATTGGATCATAGAATTTGCAAGTCTCCTTAGCAGAGGGAACAAATTCATCCAGCTCCACCCTGTTCTCGAGTGTATATACCTATACAAGAAGAAAATATACTGATACATTAGGAACTATTACTCTAACTAGAATTAAGAGACCATTTACTCAGCTGCAATAAAGTGACAGGGTTCGCCAGAAGATTACCTGGGAATCAAGAAGACTTTCAAGTTCTGATATTTGCTCCTCGCAATCTGTTGAAGATGAAACACCTAATCGAGCGGGTATACTTAGTAAATCCACAAAAGATCTAAACCCATATATATCACATTAGAATAAACTAAGACAACTGAAATAAAAAGTATTAGCATAAATTTGGAAGGATGACTAACCAAAGCTTAGGAATCTAAGTTGCTCGGACTCTTCACTTTCGGTGCCGCACCCGTGTCGACACGACATGGGTGTGGGTGTGGGTGTGGGTGTGGGTGTGGATGTGGGTGTGGCTGTGGCTGTGGCTGTGGGATTCGTACCCTAGTTGGTCAACCAGTTTTGGATACTTTGACCAAATTAGGGAGAAATTTTGGACAGATTTAATGATTTCTATAATCAAAACTTTTCTTTTATATATTAATTGAAGTTGATGAAAATGGAAAACCTTGTATATATAAATTTCTATTGTCACTCCCTTTCCTTTTATCTCCTTCCAAGATTCTCCTCTTGATCATTATTTTCTCCTCGAGTTCTCTACATAATATCTCATAATTTAGGTTTTATAACTCTATATTTTGCCAAATCCCCGCACCCGTATCCAGACATGGATCCGTATCCCCGAATCTTAAAATTTAGGTCATAGAGGATCCGACCACTAGATCCGCACCCATATCGGACACCCACACCGAGTTCAAGCAACTTAGCTAGGCATAGCAACGGAAAAGAAAGTGAGTAATTTTGAGAAAGAAAAAGTCAATACAAAAGCTCTAAAATGTGTATAAGAAACTCTTAAATAAGAAACTCTTAAACCAGTTAAATGACAATGGGTCCCGGATAGTCTTTTTAAAATCATTGTATCTCTTTTTTTTAAGAAAGGTAACACTACATAAATCTTCACAGAAGCCATATTTACAAGTTTAAAACAAGCTTAGTATACATCCTTATTCTTCTAACAACAACAACAACATACCCCGTGTAATCCCACAAGTAAGGTCTGAGGAGGGTAGAGTGTACACAGACCTTATCCCTAGCTTTTCTTATAGACCCTCAGCTTAAAATTAAGCATTTCCAAGCCGTTTGAAAAAGGAAATACAAAAATGACAGCTGTAAACACAACGAAATAATGTGAAATGAAAGCAATACACAACATACACCGAGGAAAGAACAGCAATGACAACAAAATAATGTGATAACCGAAGCACAAAAAACACAGGTGATAAACGAAATCAAAAAACAAGAAGCTATGAGAATAATGCTAATACCACTGGTAAGAAAGAAGGTCCAAGTACGACCATCAATCCTATCCCGTAGGAAACCGAGAGCATGCTCAAGTACCAACTAACCTACTACCCTACTTTGCGCCTCTAGACTCTCCTATCTAAGGTCATGTCCTCAGTAAGCTTAAGATGTGTCATATCTAGTCTAATCACCTCCTTCAATACTACTTCGGCTTGCCTCTATCTATCCTGATGCTCATCACTGCCAACCTCTCTCACCAACGAGGCATCTATACATCTTCTTTTCACATGGCCAAACCATCTCAATCTCGCTTCCCTCATCTTATCCACTGTGAAAACCACTCCCAACATCTCCCTAATATCTCCATTCCTAATTTTATCTCTCTTAGTATGCACACACATCCACCTCAACATTCTCATCTCTGCAACATTTATCTTCTGAACATGTGAATTCTTGACTGGCCAACACTCTATCTCATACAATATAGCTTATCTAACCACCACTATGTAGAATTTACCTTTAAGTTTTGGCGGTACCTTCTTATCATACAAGACTCTAGAGGTGAGCCTCCATTTCACCCATCTCGCACCAATACGACATGTAAAGTCATCGTCGATCTCCTCATTACCTTGAACTAAAGACCACAGATACTTAAAATAACCTCTCTTAGCGATGACCTGAGCAAAGTACAGATAGTAACCCTCGACCCCCCAAGGTATGGCCTGCCGGCCCGCAGATGTAGGAAGGCAGCCTGCCTTTCTTGAGCGATCACCTTCGCTCGTTGGCAAAATGCCTTGATGCGTGCGTCTAGTTTGTTGGGGTGACACTCGGACTGCTCTTCAATCTTCCCGAATCACCAAGAATGAGTCCTTCTGCTCGAGCGCATTTTCTTACCCTTCTTTTTTAGACAAGTAACAATTATATGCAATGAAAACTTAGCAACCTCAGAAAAAGGTGCTAAGTTGGAAACTTTACAAGTATCAAAAAGGTGCTTAAACCTCTGCCCAAAACCCTACACAATTTATATTGCCAACTTTAGATACAAACTCTCCTACTTCCCCCCACATATTCTGTTTACACCAAAAAAAGAACAAGCTAAGACAATTCATCCTAATTTTCTCGATAGAACTACTAGTGTCTTAAAAATGTCTACCATTCCTTTCCTTCCACACTGTCCACCAAATGCAAGCAGGAATGATCTTCCACTAGTCCTCCTCCCCACCTCTATTCCCAATACTCCACCAATTGTTCAGCATTTCCAAAGTAGAACTAGGTATTACCAAGTTATTCCCAAAATACAAAGGCAGGCACATGTGCCACAGATTTATAGTTATCCTACAGTGTAAGAATAAGTGTTCATTGTTTTCACTCTCATGTTCACACAAAAGACATCTTGAACAAATTTGAAGACCTCTTCTTTGTAACTTATCTTGAGTTAGGCAAGCTTTCCTAATCACCAACCAGACAGAGAATGACACCTTCATAGGGATATTCACTTTCCAGACTTGTTTCCAAGACCAATTCTCCTATACAGGACCTCTTTGATTCAACTGCCAGTACATTGATTTTACTAAGAAGGCCTCTTTACTGTTAAGTTTCCACTTGAGCCTGTCAGTAATCTGTGCACCACCAAAAGTTCCCAATATCTGAAGCATTGTGACGAAACTCTCTACTTCCCCTTCATAGAGAGCTCTTCTAAAGATTAGATTCCACCCTTGGTGACTCCACATTTGGTTGATCATGTCATGTTGTTGGAGGCTTATAGAATAAAGAATTGGAAACATAGAATTGGTTGATCATGTCATGTTGTTGGAGACGCATTTTCTTGCCTTTCAGCGGAAGCAATTCCCAAGCAAGCCAATAAGATCAAATTGCTCTTGTTGAACAAGCTACTAATCACCAAATCCTTTGTTTAGTCAAATCATTGGTGAGAAAATTTTAGCATTCATTTGATTGATAGATGCAAAGAATTCACCTAACTAGAACCCTGCGAGTGAACACAAAAAAGCAAAGCAAACTAGCATCAAGCCTCACTTCCACGCTGACCTCATGTTTAGCATCACTGAACTTAACACTCTTAAGTATTTAGTCTTGATTTTGCTCAGCCTAAACCCTTTAGACTCGTCTCTAAATCTCCACCCTATTGTTAACCCTGACGTGAGTCTCGACAATCAGCACTATATCATCTTCAAATAACATACACCATGGAACCTTACCTTGGATATGTCGCGTCAGTTCATCTATAACCACTAGCCAATCCAAAAAGAAACGAACTAAGAACTGATCCTTGGTGCAACCCCATTATGACCGGCAAGTGCTCCGAGTCTCTAGCCTCGAAGCATCTCCAAAAAACTTCCCTTGTGACTTGGTCATAAGCCTTCTCTAGATCAATGAACACCATACGTAAAACACTCTTCCACTCCCCCATACTACTCCACCAGTCTCCTTACAAGGCGGATAGATTCTATGGTAGATCGCCCCGGCATGAATCTGACATGGTTCCCGAAAATAGACACTTCCCTTCTCAATCTCATCTCCAACATCCTCTCCTACACTTTCACAATGAGGTTCACCAGCTTGATACCCCTATAGTTGTTGCAATTTTGAATATCCTCTTTGTTCGCGGACAATGAAATCATCACTCTACCTCCATTTTTCGAGCATCTTTGTTGTCCTAAAAATGATATTTAACAACCCCAATAAGCCACTCCAAGCCTGCACTGCCTATGCTCTTCCAGAACTCCATCGGACCTTGTCACTCATCCCTTGCTCATCCTACGAATAGCACCTTTAAGCTCGCCAACCTTTATACACTTGTAATACCCAAAATCTAATCGTCTCACAAAGTGCTCTAACTCTCCCAGCATAATGCCTTTGTCCTTTTCTTCATTCAATAGTTTATCCCCGCGAGAGTTGATGATGAGGACTATTTTCGGTATCAAATTGCAAAACACCAATTATCCACTTGCACAGCCTAACCTGGTGTAACTTGTTTGCCTGTCACACAATCTTCTTCCTTTGGTAGTTGGTTTCTTGATTCTGGTGCTTCTAATCAAATTTTTAGTAACTAAAATCTTTTTCATGCTATTAAACCCTCTACAGTGTCTTCTACTGACACCCTAACTTGTGAGAAATATAAGTGAAGAATATTATTGAATTGTTGTCGTTTCTACATTATTACATTGAGACCCTATTTATAGACACTACAATACAATCCTTTACCAAGTAGGATACTATTTAGTATTCCTATTTCTATTTCTATTCCTATTTCTACTCTAATAGAATTGTATAAACCTAATCCTATTCTAATAGAATTGTATAAACCTATTCCTATTCTAACACTCCCCTCAAGCTAGTGCATACAATTCATGTACCTAGCTTGTTACAAATGTAATTAACAGAAGGACCGATGAGGGGCTTGGTGAGATATCTGCAAGTTGATCAACCGACTTCACAAAATTGACAATCAATCTCAATGTGCTTGGTCTTCTCATGAAATACTGAATTCGACGCATAATGCCGATAAAACACAGAGTGATAAAATTACAGTGTTAGAACTTCCCAAACCAAGCTTGCAAAGACTATTTCAAACCATAGAGTGACTTACGTAATCAACATACAAGGCTACTAAACTCCCCCTAAGCAACAAAATTAGGTGGTTGCTCCATATAGACTTCTTCATAATGCAGCAGTCGTTGTAAGTGCTCAAAATCTAGTGTAAAGTATATGGATCATGTTGGAATCAATAGACAAGTCGATATTAAACAAGTCATCGAAAAATTGTTTGGAACATGCTCATATGCCGGAGTATTAGATTTGATGGCTAAAAGTGGTTACAATCTATGAAATAAAATGGGTAGGGTCAGAATGATGTCAAGACCCAACTAGAAAATAGAAATTATATAGGATAGTTCGAATTGATGGAATGACCCTATTGAAAATGAGAAATAATATGGGTAGGGTCGGAATGATGGCACGACCCTACTGAAAAAGAAAAAATATACGGGTAGGGTTGGAATGATGGCACAACCCTACCTCCTCACCGGAAAGACGAATGGAACTATGCAAATCAAATCTGAGGAATCACTGCACCGGAATGATGGCACGGTGCTACACAAATTAGATATAAGAAAGTAGTCACCGGAATGATGGCACGGTGCTACACAAATTAAATATGAAAAAGTAGTCGCCGGAATGATGGCACGGTGCTACACAAATTAAATATGAAAAAGTAGTCGCCGGAATGATGGCACGGTGCTACACAAATTAAATATGAAAAAGTAGTCGCCGGAATGATGGCACGGTGCTACACAAATTAAATATGAAAAAGTAGTCGCCGGAATGATGGCACGGTGCTACACAAATTAAATATGATAAAGTAGTCACCAGAATGATTGCACGGTGCTACACAAATTAGATATAAGAAAGTAGTCACTAGAATGATGCATGGTGACCCAACTTTTGCTAACATAATCATTAGCCGGACGGGCGGCATATATGGATAATAGCCTCCCGTTGACAGTGGAAGCTCTTTGATTGTTTACCAAGATCGTAGAGGCTCTGATACCATGTGAGAAATATAAGTGAAGAATATTATTGAATTGTTGTCGTTTCTACATTATTACATTGAGACCCTATTTATAGACACTACAATACAATCCTTTACCAAGTAGGATACTATTTAGTATTCCTATTTCTATTTCTATTCCTATTCCTACTCTAATAGAATTGTATAAACCTAATCCTATTCTAATAGGATTGTATAAAACTAATGAATCCAAAACAATAGTAAAAGTGATAAATGGAGCCCACCCTATCATTAATTGTCTTTAACCTCAGTTCTTTTGTGCTAGAATGTCCACATAATCTTATAACCATATTAAACTGACCGTAAACCTTAATTATGTTGTTACTTTTTTGGATTACTCTATTATAGTGTAGGACGAGGAATGCCAAATAGATGATTAGAATAAGGCATAAGTCACACAGCTTGTACCAATTATCCAATCAGAACACACCTATCACTTTTAGTTATGCTACCTCTCATGATATTCTTCATAATTGTTGAGGACATCCAACGGTCTTTCTCGTTTGTCTTCATTAGAGTATAAATCATGTCAGCTTGGGAAACACTCACAACTCTTTTCTGAAATAAATTAACAATAGGATTGTATCTCCATTATTGTCCATTCAGATATATGGGATCCAAGCCGTGTCAGTCTACTTCAAATTTTCAGTATTGTCGCTTTTGATAACGAATACTCTTAGCGCACTAGGTGCGCGCAAGCTGGCCCAGACACCACGGTTATCAAAAAAATAAAATAGAACTGAGTTGTTTTCTATCTTTTAAGTCTTTTGTGTTGAAATTTGTAACCAGCCTAGTGTTTCTATAACGAAACTAACCAGTGACAATCCACAAGAATATTTTTCTTCACCTATCTCTTCCCTTATGCCTCCACAAGTTACTCTACGTATATCATCTTGTGCATATACTCCTCATCAACATGGAGTTGCTAAACATAAAATAGGCATGTGATCGAGACTTCTCGAACATTAATGATTAACGCTCATGTTGAGCTTCGCCCTTGGCTGATGTCATTCTCACAGTTTGTTAGCTAGTCAATCACATGTCTTCTTCTATTAAAGCAAGAGTCCTTGCTCTATATTCTATCAGGATCAACCTTGGTTTCCTCTATCTCCATGAGTGTTTGGGTATACTTAATATGTCCAAGATCTTGAACCAAAAATGACAAACTTCAACAAAGTTCATCAAATATATCTTTTTGGGTACTCTCGTCCCAAAAGGATAACAACTGTTATGATCCTACTACACATAAGTACTTTGTCTTAGCAGATGCAACCTTTTTCAAGATGTATCGTACTTCTCACCAAATTCACTAATTCAAAATGGCATCCCCACGAGTCTTGATGTCTAATGTCACTATTCTCTTTTCATTCTTATAATATTTACTGTGAAAAGTTAAATGATTGCAAATTATACCTGTGCACTTGTTACAAATGGAATATCATGTAGGAATTAGCATGTAACATTACCTACTTCACAAAATATTTTACTACTAGTTAAACTATGGTATGACATAAGATATTTTACATCGTGTCTATTATATATGACATACAGGTTTATCATTTATCTTTACATGTTTAAATTAGTTTATCCAAAAAAACACATACATTTTTACAGGTATCATGCAGACAAATCATAAACTTTGATAAATGTAATCAAGGATAAGTAGATTAGACAAACAACAATAATTATTTATCTATGAAGCAAATATATCACATCAATCATGTAAGTAAATAAGACCTTTTATACACACTCATCACAGGCTTTGGACGAAACGTTAGCAGTCCAATCCTTTGAAGAGGAATACATCCTGAAGAACCTCACAAAGTTTGATAGAAATCGTGGCTCAAGCAAGCTCAGAGAATAACTAAGTGGAAGTCAAAGACTCGGGTATATATACCAAGTGATTCAAGGGTTTCTTTTATTAGCTTAAATAATAAGAAATTTTTTAATTCAATATAAATATAACAAACAGAAGCAACCACCAACAAGATCTTTAGTCAGCTCCTCAATAAAATTGAGAACTGACTACATCCCACTACAAGTTGATGCAAGTATGCACACGTGCAGACATGTGTATAATTTCAGTAGGCAATTTTTCTTTTGATTTTTCATGGAAGAAAAAACAAAAATAAGAGAATAAATATAGTAAAACGAAGAATTTATCAACAGATGGCATAGGAAAGGCAACGAATTCTTCTATAATGAATGTGAGAAATATTGGAGAAGAATATTATTGAATTGTATCTCTACATTATAACATTGAGACCCTATTTATAGACACTACATTAGACTCCTTTTCCAACTAAGACACTACATTACAATCTTTTTCCAGGTAGGATTATATATATTATTCTTGATCCTACTCCTATTCTAACAATAAAAGACACAGTAAAAACGCAAAAACTAATGGGAAAGTGAAGAACGAATAGATGGCAAAGTAGCAAGAGCTATGGGCCTATGGCATGTAAGAAGTGGTTAAGAACAGCAAAACTCTTCCACTCTACTGCACTTGGACAAAAAAAAATAGGGATCTCAAGCATCTAATTTCACTTCTGCAACATTTACATTGATACACATAAGAAAAATTGTACTCCCTCCGTTTCAAAAAGAATGTCCTAGTTTGACTTGGAACGGCGTTTAAGAAAAGAAAGAAAACTTTTTAATCTTGTGGTTCTAAATTAAAGTTATGTCAAATGTACCAAAATGCCCTTTAAACTTGTGATCTTAAACATGTCATGTGGAAAGTTGAAGTTAAAGTGTTGCCAAAAAAGGAAAGGGGTCATTCTTTTTTAAACAGACTATAAAGAAATGAGGCCATTCTTTTTGAAACGGAGGGAGTATCAAACTAGAAAATGGTGAGCAAAGGAAGAACAAAGATCTCTTCTATATCTTTTCAGTTAACTCCAGTCACCAGAAACATAAATATTTGTCACTAGAGCCATCATGTGACACATTGATAATTAAAGAAAACACTGAATTCCACAGGTCTAGATCGCAGGAAAGAAGAAATGATTGGGGGGAGGGGGGTTACTGTACCCTTTTCGTCATAAGCATTATAGAATTTATTTTGCCTTGAAACACCTTTATCCATGTTTAAGTTATTTATTTATTGATGTGTGAGTGATTTGGGAAAAGAGAAGTAGGCAGAGCACGAGGAAGGCCAAAAGTTACCTTTTCTAATCACAGGGGAAGCAGTCATCCCAAAAATCTTCGATCTTTTTCTGGATAGATGATAGAATTCCTTTGTTGATTATAGAGAGTGCACGGGAGCATGTCCAACAGGATGACAATAAGATGAGAAAAGTTTGAGAAGGGAAATAAGGAAAAGTCACATGAAAGAAGTGAGGCTTACCTTCATAATCCTAGCATAGGGATGGTTACCACTGGCGCGATGGCACTCGTCTAGTATCAGAAAGCACACTGTATCAAATTTTATGTAACCCTTTCTCAGTGCATCCAAGAAAATTTGGGGTGTCATAACCAAAACCTATAGTAAATGCATACCAATTAATATTTAAAACCCATCCATAAATTACTTTAAAAAGCATGGGTAGCCTTGCTCAAGAAGAAGTCAACATAAAGAAAAAGATCACAGAGGTTTCAAGTCAAAGTAGTATGACCGAGTCCAATGTTGGATCTGATAGGGTCTACAAATTTCTAGTTGGATGCAGACTTAGAAATAGGATCACTCTCACCCCAAATTTTATCTCCTCCAAGCACATAAAATGTTGTTTCATTCTAACCCAACCCACTTAAGAGACCAACAAAGTTGCTTTTATGGATAATAAGAGAAAGAATGTGTGCCAGACACAAATAATCTAAATGAGAGGAAACAGAAGACTTGTGTAATCTCGTACAATCAGGCATGCACATTTTTGCTAACTAAGATTGACTACTAAACAAATATCTAATTTCTGGTAGCCAAGATCGATCACATGAACATTTTTTTCATGTGATCAGCAAAGAAATTGGTCAGACTAGTCTGAAATTCTATGCGGCTCAGACCTGATCAGCGAATTTGGCTTAAATAGACTTTCCATCAGACTAAGATGACAAGTAACACGCAGAGAACATTGAGTGTGGCACTAAATTTAAAATATTAATCATAGATATCAGAATCTACAACCAGAAAGCGGCATGCTAGGCACAGAGTGTTCGAGTTAAATATGTTCTTGTGTAGACCAAGAAATCTAAGCACTACAATCATAAAATCATTTTTTTGTCATTCATCAACAAGTTACTGCAGTGCCCATAACCTCAATAAGGGAAATAAATAACTTTTACATATAAATATTTGAATCAAGAAAATGAAGATTTATGCATAGTGTAACTTAACCTGTTTAAGGGATTTACTTCAATGATCAACGGAAGCTCTTTGATTCTTACACATGACTATTTGTCAAATGATAATATCTTGACTACAGAACCACAGATGAGCTAGTCATCTTGAGATTGTAAAAGTTAACTTTGCTTGGCACATATCGATTATCATACAATTATTTCAGCACAAACACCTTTAGTACAGAAAACCAAGAAAAGGGGAACCACTTACATCATTATCATCAGTTTCTTTTTTCCAGGATTCTGCATTCCATTCATCAACTCCTTTGGCCCCATAGTATTCTTGAACAGCAAGGTGTGTATGATGTTGTATAACCTCATATTGCTGCAATAATGTTGTAAATAAACAAGGATTAGCATCATCAACAATTGAACACATTCCAAAGTACCAAACTGATACAGCTCAAACTCAAACTTTAAGTTGATGCAAATCATTTAGTGCTCAAAACCCCTCTAAAGGTTATAATTTTGGGAAAAGGCATGCTCATTTAGGAGTTTAATGAATACAGCACAGTGGAAGCTCTAAAAGTTTTGAGTTCTTGAATTGGAAACAAACAAATTGCTTGTTCCAAGTTTGCTGGCAAACTGGATATGGGTCAGACAAATTAGGGTTACCTACAGTAACATCCTGGCATTGTTCGGAATCAAGTACTTTTCCTTGGAAGACAAATTCGATTACTATTTTCTTTTTCTCTCCTTTCATATCTTTTAGAGACTTCTATTTGTGTGAGTCTATAGGAACTAGGAATACATCAATCCCGCTGCTTCATGATTGGGGTTGTCACCTCAATAAAGTGGGTGAGAACCATGAGGCCTCAGGTTCAAATCACAATAGAGACAAAAACACTAGGTGATTTCTTCCCATCTGTCCTGCCCTTGGTGGACAGAATTATCAGGTACCTGGTGGGAGGTGGCGGGTATCCCGTGAAACTAGTCGAGGTGCATGCAAGCTGGCCCAGACACCACGGTTATCAAATGTATATATTCCTTCTTTTACTAAAAGTATCATACATTCATACTCCAATATATGAACATGGTTTAATGAAGTCATTTCTCAAAAAGGAGATAAAGACAACGGAGGGGCAGGCACATTATCCACTGAGTTTTGCACTGTACGCCACTAGCCCTAAAGGATTTCTTGGTTATTGGATAAACAAAAAAAATAATAGCAGTAACACTAATAATTATGAGATAAAGACAGTGAAGGGTCATGCTTATCTAGAGACATTTTAGCAAAGTAGACATCAATGTGATTGCATTCCAGCCATTCCTTCCATGGTTAGCATGTTTTGTTTACAACATACCATTTCGATTCAACTAAGCTGACAGTTGTTCAATTTGGCCAACGTGCAGATTGTCAATATTAAATTAAGGTCTTACACTATTAGCTGGTAAAATTGGAGAAAATTCTTTACTAATTGAACCTTTTTTATTAGTCATTAATAAAGCAATTGTTATGATATTTCACATACAGGTTCAAGAAAAAGGAAAGAAAGAAAAATTTGTAAGGTTCAAGGCAAAACAGGTCAACATTTAAAAGAACTCCATTAAGAGACATGCTTGCTAAGAAAAATAAACAGAGTCATTATTTTTATTTTTATTTTTGGAAATCCACTCCTCAATTCTTACCTGGACTCCTCAAGCTGAGGAGTGAAAATACATACGCAGTAACAAAAAGTTACCAAGCAGAATAATGACCCTTATGGAGTTGGACCTTGGAAGTACATTAACAAGCTAAGGGAGGAATTCTTCCAAGAGGTGTCCTTCAGGATCGGAAATGGTAACTCAGTTAAATTTTGGAAAGATAGATGGCTTAACAATCAATCTCTCAATGTCTCCCACCCTGTTATTTACTCAATAGCCTCTGATACAGACTCTTCAGTGGCTCAAAACAGAGAAGGTGGAATATGGGCACCTCGCTTTAGAAGGAATTTTCGGGACTGGGAGCTTAATGAGCTCTTTGATATTTTCAGAACTCTAGAAGGAGCCTCAATGACCTCTCACTTGCCTGATCGCTTAAAATGGGGCAACTCTGAAAAAGGAATATATACAGTGAAGGAAGGATACCACAAGTTGTGCTCTTCAAATGACATGATAGACCAGAGGCCATGGAAACTGATTTGAAGACTAAATAACCCCCTGAAATCAAGTGTTTCACCTGGACTACCCTCAGGAATGCTATCCTAACCTTGGACAATCTAAATAGGAGGAAACTTCAGCTGGATTGTTCATTTCAATTGCTAGTATCAACTGGATTCTCCCACAGAGTGTCAAAGAAGTAGTTGGAAGTTGGAGTCTTAGAGAAGTTGATAGCCCCATCAAGAAGACCTGGCAGACGATTCCATCATGCATTTTTTGGTGTATTTGGAAGGAAAGGAATCTCAAATGTTTTGATGGTGTCTCTACTCCAATTAGCAGTTTGAAATCCCTTTGCCTTACTAACCCTTTCCATTGGATCAATTTATACCCTGTAAATTATATATTACCCCTCTTAGATTTCATTAGCTCCCTCAATATGGCTTAGCGACCATTCTTTTGCTTGTGGCTAACTCCCTGATTAGATTGGTGTTTTTGTTCTCATGAGTTAATCATGTTTTTGTGTATGTAATTTGCATCTCCTTGATGCCTTTTTAATACAACATCTTACATCATCAAAATAAAAAAACAACTTTTTGATGATTCTAGGCAGAAATCAAAGTAACTGCTATTAGATAATAGAAGTAAAAAAGAAAAAAAAACTATCCAACAACAACAGAGACTGTCTGCAATACAAATGCACATTAACTGTACAGTGTAAGTGAAAGGGATGCTTGAAAAAATACCTATGAGATTTAGTATTGCTTGACGAAGAGAAAAACATTTGAGTATTACTTGACCAGAGAAAGAACTGAACTTTACCTAATCCAGGTTTCATCCGAACCCCCTTCAGCAGAAAACTATACTAATTATACATGGTTAAAATTACTTTTTAGGTATATGGGAGCTTCATGTGTTTACTCCCTTTGACTAGATTTATTTTTAGGTACTGATTTATTTATGTTTTTTCCAAACCATCAAAATTAAGGAAGTATGTCATATACAGGAAAACAGTAAATTGATCAAGCTTAATTGGATTTCTTTTCTTTTCCTTTTTGAGAAAAAGGGGGGAAAGGGCACTCATTACATATACCAATCCTCCATAATCAAGAGTTTCTGAACCACATTCTCTTATTCATCAACCAAAATTCTTTTAGAAAAAAGATACATACCTGATGAACAAGATGAACAGTTGGTGCCAAGAACACAATCAACTTCTTCTCATCATCATTCCTCAACGTTTTCCCAATTTCTCTAATCATCATCACTGCTATATTAGTCTTCCCAGCCCCTGTATCCAGTACAGCAATGGTGTTCCTTCTCATAGCCACTTTAAACACCTTCAACTGATACCTGAAAACAAAAACCCCCAACATGCAATTTCAACTACATGTTTTAGCACAAAACAAAAAATTAAGAACCAAATAGTTTTGCTTACTCTCTGGGTATAAACTCCTCTATCTTCTTCTTCTTCTCTACATCCATCTGTTCAGCTTCACTACTAAAAGCTTCAAAGTTTCTCTTCAAAGGGTTTTCTTGCTTCTCCTCCTCCATTTTGTCTTTCTTCTCAAAGAGAATCCTGAAAGTCTCAAACAGCAATGCCGAGGGCGTGAAGAACTAAAATATGTACTGAGAGATTCTCTACATATACATTATATATATTTGTTAATTGTTTTATTCGTCCCAATAAATGAATTTTTTGAGTTTTTGTGTAAATATGACTAAATTAATTTATTCCTTAATTTATCCTATGCTCTATTTTTGGTTGTAATAATCTATAGTCTATTTTTATATCAATAATAATTTATCATATGCTCTATTTTTGGCAGTAATAATCTATAGTCTATTTATGTCAATCTAATTAAATTACAAATTGTGATTAATTTGAACAACAATACTATATCAAAAAACTTTTTTTTGGTTCCATGTTATATGATTAAATTCTATTATACAAGAAATTAAAAATATTATATTATTGAGGAAAATAAATTATTTTTGTTTCTTTCAAAATTCTTTCATTTTATCATTTATTATATTTTTAGACCATTTATACTCTTATTATTAATAAGTGTATTTTGATTATTTGTAAATTATTGTCATTAATGAAACTCCACTATAAAATATAGCGAGGAAATATTCTTTTGTCTTTAAAGCAGATATACTCATCATTAAAGAAATAATGTTTGTATATATATTCTCAATATTTAATAAACGGTGCATGTATATCTTCATCGTCTAACAAATGATGTGTATTTACCCTTTTAATTAATAGACTGAATCAAAGAAATTCTAAAATTATTTATTTTTAATTTCAGATGTTATGTATCTTTAAAAAAATTCCTTACCTATTTTTTTTACTCATCCAAACTCTAGCCAATTAAAAAATCATCTTTTATTCGGATCCGACTCAAAATCATTTTATTTACAATTGAGTAGAAGAGGGTTTGGGATTATTTTTTTCATTTGGTTCGAGTCTAGACGGATTAAATTTGGGTCTTGAATTGTTTTTTAAGTTATGTGGTATTTTTTTTAATTAAAAAAATAATTTTATATTTTTATTTTATTAATTCAATAATAAGTATATTAACAAAAAGGATAAATGTGGTTAAACAGTTGGATATATATGTGGTACTTTTTTAATGAAGGGATGTCTGGTTAAAATTGCAAAATTGAATTAAACGATATATTTGTTCATTTTCTTTAAAATATTTTCAAGTAGTATTATAAATTTGTATAGTATATAAAACAATTGTTAATTCTACTATAATAATGAGATTAAACATTTGAAAAGTTGTACATTTTTGCATTAATAAAAGGGAAAAGGGTCAAAAATACCCCTCAATTTTGGTTTATTGTTTGACTTTACTCGTCGTTAAAATGAAGTTAATTTTACCCCTTTCGTTACTAATTCCACCATATTTGCCCCTCATGTGACGGAAAGCCCAAAGTGACCCAAATTACCCAAATTTTAAAAAAAACATTCCCTATTTTTAATCCAATGCCCCGACCCTTCTAGGATAACCCGGTTAACCTGTATAACCCAATTCCCTGTTACCCATTCTCCCAAATTTTTCATATAACCCAATGCCCTTTACCCATTAACTTCTCCTTCATTGTTCTTCCAGCATCTCTCTTTCGTTCACCTCTGATTTTTCTTCTCAGAAAATGTTACAAAATAGTTATTCGTCTCAAAGAAAACGTGCTTGTGGTTTGGTGGTCAAAACATTGATTTCAAGTACTACATCTAATCCGGGAAGAAGATTTTTTCGATGTCCTCGTCTGGATGTAAGTATATGAACTGATTTATTCCTATTATTGTACTGATTTCATGTTTATTTGTATGAACTGATTTTTTATTTCTTCGTATGAGTTGATTTCGTATTTCGAGTATTCTTATGGCAGTTTTCTTCAAGTGGATATTGGAAATGGGAAGACCAAGCTTTTCCTGAAGTAGCTTACCTACGTAATTTAGAGTCGTCGTTGAAAGATGTCAAGATGGAAATGGATAATTCGAAGATTGAAATGGAGAACTTGAAGATTGTTGTGGAAAATTTGAAGATAAAAGCAGGTCATTTGTTGGAAACAATTGCTACATTGGAGGCATCGAATGATTTGGTAGTGGAAAAAGTTAGGACATTTGAAGACAAATATCACAATATAAAGTACAAAGTTATGATTTCATGTTTTCTTTTAGTTGGATTTCTAGTTGCATTAACGACTAAGTGACTTCCTTTGTTAGTGTTTACTTTCAGCATCAGTTGTTAGTGTTTTGTGAATTCAGTTGTTAGTGTCTTTTGTGATGTTGGTTCCCTTTTTGTTCTTCATTTTGGTGTTGTAATGGAAGGACCCGAGTACTGATATAATATGAAATAATGTTTAGTAGTTGAAGTAATGTTCATATATTTACAAAATCTGAACAAAATTGCACATTTATAGAACCTGAACATTTATGATCTCTCTTTTACACATTTACAGAACCTGAACAAAATTGCAATATATCTTATATTGAAAGAAACTGATTTTGAACATTACATATATATTGATGAACACTTCATATATATTGACAAAAAACTGATTTGAACATAGAGAAGTTAGTTCAGTACATACCCCAAAAGAAGTTAGTGCAAATACAAAAAGCTTTTAAACACATAAACATGTTTGTGTATGACATTAGTATCTCAAAAACATGCAACAAAATAACAAAATATTGTCTTCATTACTGAACTGGTCATTGTTGTGCCTTGCCATTACCCTTTTTTGTCTTAAGTTTTTCCACTCTTGATTTCTCCAACATTCTTCCAGTAATAGATGCATTTCCCTTCCATATTAGTTCCTTTGGTGCATACAAGGCACTTGGTACACTCGAACCATCTCCAAGGAAGTTGATTTGTCTTGATCTTGTACGTTGTGCTTGTTTCTTTTCCTTGTTGGATCGCATCTCCATCTGATAAAAAGACCAAAATTATTATACTTTAAGCATCACACTATAAAATAAGTTATTAAATTGACCAACTTTCATACCTTTTCCTTTCTTAATTGCTCTAACATTTTTCCAGTTTCAGATGCATTCTTCATCCATGTAGGGGGTTTTGGTGCATAGTCTTCTGGTATAGTCAGACCATCACAATCAAAGTTGATTCTTCTTGATCCAATAAGTTGTGCCTGTTTCTGTCTTTGTTGGATTCTAGACTTCAACTCTGAAAAATCTCTTGGCTTCCATGGCATGTCATCCTCGACATCAAGACCAAGATCTTCATATTCATCTGATGCACAATCTTGAGTAGGCTGTGGAGTTGTCAAGGGAAAGTCCTCAACATCTTCTTCATCAATTAGTGGTATATGCCTCTCTTTTGCTTGTTTCTTTTACTTGTTGGATTGCATATCCATTTGATTAAAAGACCACAATGATATACTAAGCATCACTCTTGTAAAATAAGTTACTAAATTGTCTAACTTTCATACCTTTTTCTTTCTTAATTGCTCCAACATATTTCCAGTTTCAGATGCATTCTTCTTCCATGTAGGCCCTTTTGGTGCATAGTCTTCTGGTATAGTCAGATCATCACAATCAAAGTTGATTCTTCTTAATCCAGTAGGTTGTGCTTGTTTCTGTCTTTGTTGGATTCTAGACTTCAACTCTAAAAAATCTCTTGGCTTCCATGGCATGTCATCCTCAACATCAAGACCAAAATATTTATCTTCATCTGATGCACAATATTGAGTAGGTTGTGGAGCTGTCAATGGAAAGTCCTCCATTGTTGCATCAATTGGAGAACTGTCAAGGGAAAGTCCTCCACAATCTTGAGTAGGTGTTGGATACTCAACATCTTCTTCACCAATTAGTGTCATATGCCTCTCATTTGTTTGCTTTTTCCTTTGTCACATTGTTTATCCATCTAATATAAGAAAAAATATTCCTTCTTTAACATATCACAATACTGACTATACCAGAAAAAATTGTTCAGCCTTCTTACCTTTTGCTTTTTTCTCTTTAACGGTCCAGCCTTGGAGGTGCTTTCACCCATCATTTGGTTCATCTGAAAAGATGGATTACATAGCAATAAGTGAGATAATTACAGTATTAGAAGTGAGACAATTACACAAAACTGAAGCATGACATTGTAAAATAAGTGAGAACTAAAAAGAGATGGATTTTACCTTTTGCTTCTTACTCTTAAGTTGTCCAGTATTAGAAGTGTCTTCTTCACCATTCTGATTAAACTTATAAAATAACAGAAAAATCACAATTACAAGATAAACTGATAAAATAACAGAAAAGTCACAAGTACAGAAAAATCATAATTACAATAACAATAACTGATTACATAGCAAATGAAATGTTTACCTTATGACAACCTCCTGCATTATGTCTAGGAATTCCACAGTTTGAACATGCCATTTTTCTCCCTCTTCTTGGTGCAACTCATTCAGTTTGTCTCTTAAGTGCTTCATTTTTATCTCTTTTCCTATTCATTCTAGGTCTGCCAGCTAAGTTTACCAATGCTGGTGGTTCCATTGCTTGTTCTGCTTCAATTTTTCAGAACTTTTGACTAGGCACTGGTTGTAGCTTACAATGGTAAGTCAAAAAAATATGTCTCCTTAGAGTACCACCAATGAATCTCTTCCAATGGATCAAGATTCTTGTAAAGAATAACCTTGATTGAATGGAGACATGGTATTCCAGTAAGATCCCATACCCTATAGGTGCATTTCTTAGCTGCCAAATTGACAATATGTCTGCCATTTCCTTCACTTACCTCAAATTCATCATCTCCATTGAAATTTAATTCACACACATTAGCAATCTTCAAGAATTCATTGTACATTTCAATAGTTGTAGGACTCCAATCACAGTTCCAATTCATCAGTTCATCTTCATTTTTGACAAACTTGGTCATAACTTTTATTATTATATCCTCAAGCATATCAATTATTGGCTTGTGTCTTGCTTCCAATATCCAAGAGTTGAATGATTCAGCCAAATTATTTTCCACCTTATTATTCTTGCAAACAGTGTCAAAAAATACTCTACACCAAGTTTGTATTGGAAAATGCAACAAATGATCTTTTGCTTCTTCAGACAGCTGACCTAATGTCTTCAAATGATCATCCAACTCCTCTTTGTAGGTGTTCCATGCACACCACCACAATACCTTAGTCATCATTTTAGATCTCTTACATTTTTTTCTCCAATTGGCCTCTATGTGTCTCACACAAAATCTATGCATAGCATTAGGTAAAATATTTTTAACAACTTCAATTAATCTATGTTTATCAGTCATAAATATATACAAGACAAATGAAAATACATAAGACAACAAATAAAGATATACAAGATAAAGATACAGTAAGAATGAATAAAGAAGTGACAAACATGAGAATTTACCTTTTGCATATCAGACATGAATGTGATTTCTTCTCCATTATTGATATTTAGAGACTTCTGAAGAATTTCAAGCCTTGCACTCTCTGTCCACAATAGCCCAAGCAATAGGATAGAAATGGTTCATTGAGTCTTGACCAATAGCACATAACAGTTGACCTTTAACTTTACCCTTCAAAAATGTACCATCCAATCCAATGAAAGGTCTCAACACATTCTTAAATCCATTCTTCAGTGCTTCAAAACAAATATACATCCTCAAAAAATTTCTTTTTCCATCTGCATTTTTTGAAACCTTAAGGACAACATCAGTTCCTGGATTACTCTCTTTTAAAACATTTGCATACCCAACAAGTTTCTCATAATCAGTACAAAAATTGCCTTCCATGTCCTCCAAAATCATTCTTTTAGCTCTCTTACACTTTTCAAAATGAGCATTAATGTTGAAAGCAATTTTCAGATCAACTCTCATTTCATTTATCTTGTATTTGGGATTAACCTGCAACTTCTCCTTAAAGTAAAAAGAAATTGTAGTTACACTAACCTTGTAGTTACCACATGGATCATCACATTTATGCTCTCATATCAATGTTTTCACTCTAACACCGGCATAATGCTTTTCACCAGAAATTAGACATACAAAGTTGTATTTTTCTTTGCAAACAACCCTAAATCTTTTTTAATGGTTAAATTATAGACAATTGCCAATGAATGCAAACTAATGTATCTTCTAGCTTTAGCTATATCCTTAAATGTCATTGACTTGTGTAAATTCTTGTAATCACACAAGCTACCATCAATCACCCTCCTCCTTTCTTGTGCAAGAACCTCCAATTCTTCAGAATTATAATCAGAGTTATCATTGAAAGTATCACTATCATTTTCAGTACCATCATAAGTACAATCAGTAGATACATTGTCAATAACTACCACAGTCTCTAACATTTTGGTTATATTCTCTGCATCAACATCTAACTCACTATCATCAACAACAAATAAATTAATTACATCAAATTTATCATTAACAAAGGACAATAATGTCTTAATCCCCTCATCACCTTCTATTTCATAGTATTTTCCAGAAGGGACAGATACTATTAACTGTTGCACACCCACATAGCCTAATATATTAATGTACACATTAGTAATATCTATATAAGATAAGAGATCAGAATCATAACCTTCCCATTTGTGAACAAGCTTCCTCTCATGGAGCATTTTAGGCTCTCTTATCCATTCTCCACCATAGTAAAATACTAGATCAACCAAAATAATTTTAGGCAACCTAAGGCACACAAGAAAACAACATTAACAACTTCCAAAAGCATGAATGAGACAAAATAACTAAGAAGGGAAAACAGAACACATAAAAAGGCACACAATCAATGCATACAAAGACAACATAAACAACTTCCAAAAGCAGTAATAACATTAACAAAACTCCTAAAAAGGCACAGAAAGACAACAAGGGACCACATTCAATAAGAATAAACATTAACAAACTATAAAAAAGTAAACAAATAACTAGGAAATTTGGAGAAAAAGGAACCACATTCAATAAGAATGAATAAAATATTGGCCCCACATCAAAAAGGGACCATATTCAATCAAGAATTTCCCAATAAAATATTGAAACCAGAAATCAGTCCATACTCAATAACATCTCCAAAACCTAAACCACCTCCTCCAAATTCATACAATACCCTAAAATCTACCCACAAACCCTAAATCGTAAAAAAGCAAGCAAGTAACTAACAAATCGTGAAATTTTAAATGTAAAAAGGTAAATCCATAACTCAAAAACCTTAACCCACAACATCAACACTCGTAAATCAACAACTAAAGTAACAAATCGTTAAATTTTAGATGTAAAAAGTCAAACAAATAACCCAAAGACAGATACCCACAAACCCTAACTAACAGATCGTAATACATATCGGTAAAAAGGCAAACAAAATGAGTCAGAAAGACAGATACCCACAAACCCTAACTAACATATCGTAATACATATCGGTAAAAAGGCAAACAAATGAGCCAGAAATTTGGAGACAAACCCTAACTCATAATCAACAGCTAAATGTTATCAAAAGACAATAATCAAAGAAGATTTGTTCAATTTGATACCTTAACAACGATCAGTACAAATTCTGATGGACAAATTGGGTTGTCTTTTCTTCAACTCATCATTCTTCGACTTAGCTTATGATGGAGAAAAGGAGATTATCTTTTCAAAGAGAGAGAATGGGTAAATGGGAATGGGTAACAGGGCATTGGGTTATACGGGTTAGCCGGGTTATCCTAGAAAGGTCGGGGCATTGGGTTAAAAATAGGGAATGGTTTTTTTTTTTAAAAATCGGGTAATTTGGGTCACTTTTGGACTTTCCGTCAAATGAGGGGCAAATATGGTGAAATTAGTAACAGAAGGGGTAAAATTAACTTCATTTTAACGTCAAGGGTAAAGTCAAACAATAAATCAAAGTTGAGGGGTATTTTTGACCCTTTTCCCTTAATAAAAGAGTGAAAAAATTGGGCAACATACACGTGCTTATCATGCTTCAAGACACTTGGGCTTTGGGAATAATGTGATTGTGATAAATAATTAGAGTCGGTTTAGATTGATTTAAAAATTGATCAAATATATTTTTAATTTTGAAAGTGTTTGACAAAGTTAAAAATAACTTAAAATAAATTAAAAATCAAAAGTGTCATTACTTTTTATTTTTTTTACTTAAAAAATTTTAAGTTTAACTTTTTATTTTTTTGCTACTTTTTTTCACTCAATCCAAACAGGCTCTAAAACAACTCCACTCTACAGTAAAGAGAGTGGGAACCACAACTCAATATATGACTGCCACGTAAATGTGAGACTATTTCGCTTCTTTTTTATTTTCATTTTTTTTTTGCTAATATCTAGTGAGACTGTTTTTAAAGTACAGTACTTGATGAGAACAAAACTAGTTGATAGATTTTCGTGTATGATTTTAAAATGGTCAAATCCATCGGTGGCCCCCTAAAGTTGGCAACAAGTTTCACTTAGACACCTCAACTAAGCGATGTTCATTTTAGACACCTCATGTAGGGTCCCGTTATATTATTTTGACATTTTTCTGACAATAAACAAAAAACTGAAAGGAGAGTGTAATACACTCGTTGATGACGTGACAAACAATCATTAAATGATTACATGTGTTATTCTCAGTTAAAAATTATTTTAAAATCTATTTAGTAAATAAATAAAAATATTATTCTAAAAAAATCTCTTTTTTCATTTACACTCAAAATCTCTTTTGTGCTTTTTTTTAAAAAAAAATCTTTTCTTTTACTATTTTTCATATTTATTCTTCTTCTTTCTTTTTTAGTGTTATTTTTTGGGAAGAAAAAAGGGAGAGGAAGAAAGAGAGAATAAAATGAAATGTGGGTGTTGGTATCCATTTTTCCGGCAAAAAGTGGAGGGAGGTGATGGTAGATTTAGAAAAGTAATGCAATGAAGAAGAGGAAAAATGACTTAAAAATGAATTTGAATAAAAAAAATTGACCTCCATTGAAGGAGTTTAAGCTTGAAAAAAAAGATGGGGGTGGTGGCTTGAAAAATTAAGAAGAAGAAGAGAAAATAAAATAAAAAATGGTTAAATTAAGTCTTTCACGCGCTATTGTTGAGTGCATCATACTCACTTTGACATGTCAGCAAAAAGTGTCAAAATGACACAACAGAACCCTACATGAGATGTCCAAAATGAACATCGTCTAGTTGAGGTGTCTATGTGAAACTTGGTGTCAATTTTAGGAGGCCACCGATGGGTTTTGTACCACCTCTCTTTTTGAAAGAACTGGAAAGAGCTAGAATTAGATAGAGTTGTTTTTGGAAAGAATGAAAAATCTGGAAATTTGTTAAGTTTGAGTTTTTGGTCAACTTCAAACGACCATAAATTCTAGCTCAGGATGAGTTAGGTATGTTTCCAGATATCGTAGGAAAGATCTTGGAACAATGTTTCCAACGCCGCTGAGTTTGCGCGATTCCGAGATTGTATGAGTGGGTTATTCCCATTGGAAGTTGGGTTGTTCAAATAAGGAAAGTCCAATCCGAATTTTAGAAGGGCATTATGGTCTTTTCACCACCCAATTAAGTTGATTCGTTTTTAGCAATTAAATTGGGGTCTAAACTGAATTGGTTCAGTTTAGACAATTAGAAATTTACACTAGGATTTTAGGAGAAAGAACGCAAGAGGAGAAGAGAGGAGAAAGAGCAAAGTTTGTCGTTCTTGGAGGTTTAGCTTATGGATTTCGACAAGGGTTGATCCCTAAAGAGGTATGTGAGACTTTCATAGTGTTGGATTCGTTCATCCACGCGCCAAACATGTTTGTTTCAGCGCAATTTTGAATCTAAAGAGGGATTAAGAAGAAGAATCGAGATAAGGCGAATTGGGGCTGTAAAATGGAGAAGGAAAAAGTCAAGCGTGTTTTGGCACGCAAGCCCGCGTCGCGGACTTGCTCCCCCAGTGAACAAAAATCAACTCCGCGTCGCGGTTAGGACGCGGACTCCTATGTTTCAAAATTAAATTTCGCGATCAATATTTAAATGAAACTCCGCGTCGCGAACTTGTTCCAAGACGGTGATTTCTTGATATTTTCTCATGTTTAGCTATCTAAAATCATTCCTAAACATCATGAGATCTTTCCTATCACAAATCACAATCCTTGAATCCATAATAAATTCAAGGAAAGTTAAGAGTCAAGTCAAGAGAAGTTAAGAGTTAAGTCAAGAGTCAAGTCAAGAGAAGTTCGTAAAGTTTTCCAAAAGTCTTTTACAAATGTTTTTAACTTTGTTTTAAGTGTTAAGTAAAGAGTAAAGTTTGAAGTGCATTTCTTCAAAAGAGTATATCGGGACTATGTATTCCCAAAGAGTAACTATTTTCACATTTAAACAAGAAAGGAAACTGAGATTTCCAAAAGAGCCTTTGAGCTAGTTTTCAGTAAAAAGTAAGAGTAAAGTTCATTCTTTAAAGATTATTCGGGAACTAAATATTCCCAAGAGTTAAAATATTTTCACATTTGAGCAAGAAAGGAAACTGAGATTTCCAAGAGAGCTTTTCACCTAAGTTTTTGAGTAATTATCTCAAACCAAAGAAAGAGTTTTGATTTTACAAACATATGAGCTAATGTATCATCCTATATGACGGCAAAGTATAGGACAATTTTGGCAGCGTGGGCAAGACATTGTATCACCACTTAGGCTCATAGTGGTGGTTGTCGGTTAGAGAAACTCCCACAGAAACTATATTACTTTGTTACATCAGTAAAGTTGAGTTTGTTATTGCATTTTCTTTAACGAACTAAGTTGCTTTTAATGTTTTATAAAGCTTTTCATATATTGCATGTGTTTCATTGCTTTATTTTGAATTAAGTTATTCATGAGTTGAGAAGAGCCATGGTAAGTATTTCGTTCATAATCTTTTCAAGCCTATGTTATGTTTAGCATTCCAACTCGCATACTCGTACATTCAATGTACTGATGTCAGTTGGCTTGCATCATATTATGATGCAGACGTAGGTAACCAAGATCAGCACGCAGCGCCTCGTTGATCCAGCAGAGTCTGTTGGTGAGCCTCCTTGCATTCTGGAGGACTCCTTTTACTTTGCTTTCAGTATTTTATTGTTAGGATGATCGGGGGTCTTGTCCCGACATCCCTCCTTGTTTTAGAGGCTTCATAGACAAATAGTAGTTCAGTTGTCTTTACATTATCATTCAGATGTTGTTTAAAGACTTCAATTGCCGTTTTGGCTAAGTTTTATATCTCTTTAAAATTATGTTTGAGATTATCTTATTAAGTTAAGTCTTCCGCTGAGTAAGTAAGTCAGGCCAAGGGTTCGCTTGGGGCCAGCAATGGTTCTCGAGTGCCGGCCACGTCCAGGGTGTAGTCTCGGGGTGTGACAGGTTTGACCTTTTAAAATTGTAGCATTGTTAAGAGTGATTCAATATGTATTAATTTATAATTATTTTATTTTATGTAATTAAAGTCGAATTTTGAATTCGTCCTAATTTTTTTTTGTTTTTTTTGGTATTGGTATGATTCAACTATTTTTTTGTATATTTTATATTATATTAAAAATATGAACATATTTAGAAATAGCGATTGAACTTATTTTACAAAGGCAAAATTGACATTTTTACAATTTTCCTCAAATTATTATTAATTATCTTTAAAATAATTAAAATTAATGAATCCTAAAATAGATGGTGAGAAGAAAGTATAATTTAAGAATTAAAGAGTCCTAAAATATATTATTTGAAGAAAAATATATTTTTAAAATTTAAGTGGCCCTAAAATATGTGATAACAGGTATTATAAGAATTAATAATTAAGGAATCTTGGGACTTCCATGTTGGAGGTCTCAAGTTCGAAACCCCTTGCCAGCGAAAGCAAGGGGTTTGCCTTTTGGGTCGAGCTCGTCGCACCAGGCTTGCCTAGTGCGGTTTACCTCTCCTATGTGGTTTGCGAGCTATTGCATAGGAGCGGAGGTTTTACCCTGTGCGCACCCAAAGGGTAGCGGCTGCGGGTTTTCCTTGTCATCAAAAATAAAAATAAAAATAATAATAATAATAATTAAGGAATCTTAAGATATATGGTGTGAGAATTTACTATTTAAAAATGGGGATTTTTTTGCATATAGCCACTCAAAAATAACTATAGTTTATTAATTACGATTTGTAGCTACATGTTAAAGGGAGGAGAGACGTGAGCAAAATTGGGAGAGGGAGGAGAGAGACAAGTGACAGAGGACAGAGAGTGGAGAAAGACGAATCGTATATATATCTATCGAATTGTATATGTATATCTGTCAAATAATTGTATATGTAACTGGTATACATATATATTTTCATATTTGACGAGCGAGATTGAGAGAGAGAGAGGAGAGAGGCGAGCGAGATTGGGAGAAGGAGAAGAGAGGCGAGTGAGAGAAGGCAGAGAGCAAAGAGAGGCGAATTATATATGTAATTGTTATACATATGTATTTGTATATCTGGCGAGCGAGATTGGAGGAGGGAGGAGAGAGGCGAGCGAGAGGGGCAGAGAGTGGAGACAGGGTAATTGTATTTGTATATAAGTCATATAATTGTATATATACGTATGTATAATTTGTTTTTGTAAATGTATAAGCAACGAAATTACAGTTAAAAGTAAGTTGTGAACTGTAATTAATTCAAACTATAGTTATGTTAGTTAATTAACTAGTATGTTTGCTTATTCACGTAATTTTCCCAATAAAATTTTGATAATTAAAGTAGAAGAAAACTTAAAATTTTCAATATAACTAACATCATCACATCAAATATTAATTTTAATACCATCAACATTTGTGAATAAATGAATAGTTATGAAAATTAGCAAATAGATTTTGCTACTTATTTTTTTAGTGTCTCTCTCTTTTCTTGTTATTTAAATTTTCATATTTTGAAACAATAATATACTAAAAATTACGCAAATTATAAATGAGAACTAGTAAAATTATCCTCGCCTCGCACGGAAATTTAAATCATAGAATATATAAAATATAATTAAAATCTATTAGTGATTAAAACTAAAACACTATATTATCTTACATACAAGATTACGTAGTAACAAACATTAATAATGTAAAGAAAAATGATAATTATAACATATGATCATTTATCCTTCAATCAATCACCTTTAATTTGATTTTATAGTTTATCCTTTTGCTTCCAAGAAGTGTTACTATTAGATATTTTTGGAGAATCAAATGAACATCAACCTGAGATATTAATTTTTCTAATAAATAAATAATCATTGGCGAAAGGATAAATAAATTTTAAAAGGCTGAAAAAAGTGAACAAATATTTTGATTCTAACATGTAGAAAGTTTACTCCTACCTTTTGCTTTATCCCATTTAAATGTATCATAAGTAATTATTAAAATGAATAATTAAAGGGAGAATGTATCATATTGGACAACAGTTCAACTTATTATATATACTTGAAAAGTAAAAATATTACACAAAACTATTTAGTTAGTTTTTTTTTTATATATAAATCAACATACCAAAGTGATGGAGTTCAATTTGAAACTACACGTCTATTCCAATCGCAATGTCGAGAAACACATTTATTACTTCAAGAAAAGTTTTTACAACTTGGAGTAAACTTGAGAATCTGTCCATACTTCATATTGAATATGAGCAATTAATATGTTGTGTAGTTATCTATGTCTTTGGGATTAAAAGAGGCTCCAGTCTGGTCATATTCCTCTATATGGTATCCAACACATCCTTGAACCCATATAAAAAATTTATTAGTTCTTGTTTTCTTTTCCTGGTTCACTTCGCACATCAAGGTGTGATAAAGTTTTTAAGATCTTTATGTCCTTACAATGACATACCAAATTTTAATTTTGTCTTCAGGAGATGGTAGTATAGATCTTTAAGGAGTTTTTTTCTGGTACCTTTAACAGTTTCAGTAGAGGAAACTTGCGTGAAACTCAATTAATATGTGTTATTTAATATAGGGAAAAGG
This sequence comes from Solanum tuberosum, assembly GCF_000226075.1. Taxonomy (NCBI): domain Eukaryota; kingdom Viridiplantae; phylum Streptophyta; class Magnoliopsida; order Solanales; family Solanaceae; genus Solanum; species Solanum tuberosum. The sequence goes on along the minus strand of NW_006239280.1, from coordinate 332,506 downwards.
GTCTGATATACCCCTCAACTTTGTCATTTAGAGCTGATATACCCCTCGTTAATGAAAGTGACTCATATATACCCCTACTTATATATAAAATGGCTCACATATACCCTTTTCCTCTAACGAAAATGAAAAAAATTAATTTCAGGTTAGTTTTTTATTATTTAAAAAAATAAATATAATTCCAGATTAGTATATTTAATCCTCCTCAAACACATATATATTTTTTAACTTTTTTTTGTTTCAATGACTAATTTAGATTTATTAATTTGATGGTCAAATTTATTTATGTTTCACTAATATTCTTGTAAAACTTATTATAGATGACCAAATTTTTTCTTCAAATAAAAAATTAAATTACAATATAGACAAAAAATAGTTTTAAATTATAATATAGCCACAAAAAATAGTTTTAAATTTTTCTTTACACTAAGGAATGAAAGAAAAAAATAAAATAAGAATAAGAAACTCAAATAATTATAATAAAAGAAGTCAAAAAATAATCTATGTATGAAAAAGATTAAAATATACCTTGAACTTTGCTAGAAGAATCATATATACCCCCTAAATAATTTTTTAAGAAAATTAAAAGTCAAAAATATAAATTTAAAACTAACTTTTTCACTTCCGTTAAATGAAGGGTATATGTGAGCTCATTTTGTAACGGTGGGGGTATATGTGAGCCGTTTGTATAACGGTAAGGGTATATATGAGCCACTTTTCATAACGAGGGGCGATATCAGCTCCAAATGACAAAGTTGAGGGGTATATCAGGCCCTTTTCCCTTTAATATATACCAGCAAATATTTATTACACTAACTTTGCAAAAATACAAACAACAAAGTTTAAAATATGTACTAAAAACAACAATTAATATCATAAGCATAAATTAATGACTGTAAAATAACATACTAGGAGGATGTGTAACAATAGAATGAAACAGAAAGGAAAAAATCGAGCCCACTGAATGCACAGTGTCCCCTTAAGGAAATTAACATGAGGTTTTTTTTTTATGACAAGGGAAACCCACAGTCGCTACCCTTTGGGTGCGCACCGAGTAAAATCCTCACTCCTATGCAATAGCTCGCATACCACATATGAGAGGTAACCCGCACTAGGCAAGCCTGGTGCGACGAGCTCGACCTAGAAGGCAAACTCCCTGCTTTCTCTGGCAATGACTTTCAAACTTGAGACCTCCAACATGGAAGTCCCAATCCCAAACCACTGGGCCACCCGAGGTTTAAAAGAATAGATTTTCTCAGGATGGAACGATTCTATTCACCAGTGTATTGATACAAAAACAATTGTGTTAGTAAGCCACTCAACAGGAGCAAAGTACACGAATATTTAATTGTGTAGAAGTAAAGAAGTAATATAAATTTTTTGTTGTTTTAAAATGAGAGGAAACCCTATTTATAGACAACAGAGGGTAGTGTGAACAAATTCTTAATATGCCTTATCGGAAAGGTCACAACTCTTTGAAAAAGTTACAACCCTTCGGAAAGGTCACAACCTTTCATAAAAGTCACAACTCTTAATAAAAGTCACAACTCTTCATAAAAGTCACAACTCTTCATAAAGTCACAATTTTTTATATAAGTCACAACTCTTTATAAAAGTCACAACTCTTCATAAAAGTCACAATTTTTCATGAAATAGAAGACTAATTTTGGAAATAAATAAATTAAAAGAGAATCCTGATTTCTGGTGACACCACGTAGGCAGACCTAGGGTTCTCAATATATATATATATATATATATATATATATGATGTTTCAACCAAAAAAAAGAGAAAAACAAATAGCTTGATGTAAAATTCAAGAGAAAATTCATTGAGCCACGTACCATCATCAAAGAACCTTTTACAATATGCATTAAGCATGTTTTGTCTTGAAAACTGAAATGAAGAAATTTGATACTAATATCATTATTAATATGTCCTAATGAGTACATATTAAGGGCTTGTTTGGAAAATCACCTTCGTTTGGTGTAATTGAATGTAGTTACACTGTCTGATGTGTCTGATTGACTATGTAATTATTTGATCAATCGATAATTGGGTGATCGGAAGAGAGCAATTACATGATATAATTACAAGACAATTACTTTTTAATTTTTTTTATTTCTATTATTTTAACGTTTTAATTATTCTAAAATTTATATTTATATTTTTTATTATTTATATTTCATTTCATTCTCATTCTCAACCTTTACTTGATATGTTTTCATGTAATTTTTCGTATTGTCTATTTTTTTATGCCATATTTTTTTTTCATTAGCATCATTTTGTTAGTATTCTAATTTTTAAATTAAAGTATCATTCATTGTTGAGTAAGGTCATAGAATTACGTTTTACTTTTTTTTTTCTTGAAAAAAGAATCATATTTATGTATGTTATGTTGAAATTTGACATAAGAGTATTATGTTGAATTTTTTGTTTCAAACTTAGAACTTATGTTATATTTCCAGTTTCATTTGTTTTAGTAGTATTGACTTGAAATTTCACATTGTAAGTCATTTAATTTTTAGTTAGACTTGATACATTATTTTTTTGTCAAATATTTTAATAATATATGACATTTTATTTGTAATATTAATATTTTTGTCAAACATGCATTTCATGATGTTTATAGAGTTCTTGTACTTTTAGTTTTTTTTTATTAATTCAATTGAAATATACTAATTTGAAAAATGTAATATTAGTTAAGAATATGTGCTTATTAATTTATATTTTTTTCAAAAGACAATATATATCTTAAATATTTAATTTAGTAGAGTATCATTTATAATGTTCTTTATTTGTCTAACATAATTTTTAAATAATTACCTTTCATTTTTAAAATTTAATATAATCTTATGATGACAATTGTGTAACCAAACAGTACATTTGCAATTATACTATAACAAACAAACAAGTTAGTACGATATACTAGGTTGCATAATATGAATTGTTGGGTATAACACACCATTTAGAAAATAAAAAATATGAATTAAAAATTATTATATTTTGTTACCCCTTTGATTATCATCCTATCATATATCATATATATATATATATACCAAACTAGCCTTCCATTTCATTAAAAGTTGTAAGTTTTATGAAAAGTTGCGACTTTTATGAAAAATTGCGACTTCAATGAAGAGTTGCGACTTTTATGAAAGGTTGTGACTTTTATGAAAGGTTGTGACCTTTCCGAAGGGTTGCAACTTTTCCAAGTAGTTGTGACCTTTCCGCTAAAGCACAACAAACATTTGTTCGCACTACCCTTTCTTGTTTATAAATAGAGAGATTTCCTCTCATTTTAAAACAACGAAAATTTTGAAATTCTTATTCTTCTTCTTCTGCACAATTAAATATTCATGTACTTTGCTCCTGTTGAGTTGCTCACTGACACCATTGCTTATGTTATAGATCCTGATATTTTTTTTACAGTCATAAATTTATGCTTATGTTATTAAGGATAAATGATAAGATGCTATAATTTTCATTTTCCTTTACATTATTAATGTTCGTTACTACGTAATCTTGTATGTAAAATAATATAGTGTTTTAGTTTTAATGACGGATATGTTTTAAGTATTATTTTATAAATTCTGTGATATTAAATTTCTTTCGCGCAGGTAATTTTACTAGTTCTTATAGATAATACTAGATTTTGTTGCCCGTGCTATGCACGGGCCCAATAACATAAATGGTATGTTTTGGGGCTAATAACGAAATTTTTGAAGCGATTGTTTGCGTGGATAAAGGAATAAGTTTTTTTATCACAAACCTGTACTTTCTTTGACGCTATTCAAGGCACAATAAGACTACCCACATACAACATTTTTGAACAATTTTATGTTGTCAATTATCACGATTTAATTTTAAGAATCAGTCAATTTTTTTTTCGTTTTTTTATAAATATTTTAAGT
>NW_006239280.1:291587-327235 GCF_000226075.1 Solanum tuberosum | reverse complement strand
GGAGCGTGATACAAAACTCGAAAATATTATGAAACTCTGCTGATAAGCACAGGTGTTGAATTTCAACATTTTTCAGGATATAATACAAGTGAGAATGTTTATAACTTCTCTAAAATGATTATAAAACACGTCATTCATATTGAAGATTGGGGTATTTCCTCAATGACTGAAAGACAATTCAGTCTAAACAAAGTCATGGTAAGCTTTACCTATTGGGATTATATTCAGGCATTTAATAAAGTTCTCTGTTATAACAATGAGAGGCATAAACATACTTGGTTTATAAAAGTATGTGCCAAGATATTTGCTAACCCTATACCAAATTGGTTTTTAAACTGGTGGTCATACCATGGGCCAACAATAAAAATATTGCCCGAACCATTTCACAAGTTATACAAAGAATGGGTCAAGGTTTCCCCAGATCTCAACAAATTATATCATCAAGAACATATTTGCTATTTTCAACAAATTGAACAGATATACTTTTTTATAGAATTCTCTGTTCCATGGATTCATAAATGGGTTCCGGAAGTAGATTTTACTGAGGAACAAATCCCTTGTCTATACAGAACTTATTATAATAATTTTTGGGACAAGTTGATGAAAAAAGATCCTCAAACAAAGTCCATATACGGACAAGAACTGTTGGATCTAATTACAAAAACCGTACACGATTATAATTCAATTCCTAATAAAGGAATCATGACTGATGACTCGACCTCCGTAAAACATATGGCTAGAAAAATTTCTAATCATGATGAAGGAGAGCAAAATGAAATGATTATGAGATATCTAGAAGAAGTCAAGAAGAAGATTCTTCTAAATATAAGTCATTACGCAAAATCAGATTCTTCAATGCGTAGTGAAACAAGTGAAGATATGCACGAAGCTCAACAATATGAAGAAGAAAGTCCAGTGGATGCACTGAAGAAAGCCGAAGATTTTTTGGCAAAATTAAAAGACAAAGTGTAAAGCTTAGGCGCGTCGGTAGAGGGCCCGCGCTACTGTAGCAACACTGTTCACCAACAGTAAATACACTGTTACCAGGACCCAGATAGGGGCCCAGTATCCTGTACATAGATGCTTTCTTTTTCTATAAATAGGTTTGTTTTTCTTTAAAGAAGGGCAGGTTTTAGAAACCCTCTTCCCTTCCTTCTTTCTTCCTTTCTCTCTCCCCACTTGTAATATATTTTCAAAAGTATTGTAACCTTACCGGACTTTGGCCGGAGGAATAATAAAGTGTGCTGTTTTGCTACAAGGTACTTCCTTTTATTTTCAAGTTTTAATTTCTGAGTTAAGCCGTGACTATGTCCGGCTAAAAAATTATATCTATGCCGGATAACTAACTTCTCATTTATATAGACCATGAATGGATCTAAGCTTTATTTAAATATAGAAGAATTTTAGTATGGCTTCTCGACCTGGTTCCGAGATTGAGGTACAGTCAGATCTAGTACTACTTTTATTGGCTTTGTCTTTATGACTCCGTCTGATGAGCCGTGGTTTTTCGCCTGAAATTGAGTTTGATAAGTAGGGCATCTCATACCCGGTTAGAACTATCAGACACATGGGCTTAATAAAAGTATGTATTAGATTCTTGACAGGCCCTTTGCTTGGGTAAAATAATAAAACCATGCAGTCTGAGAAACTATGTCAAAATTCTTGTATATTTCGATTCTTATGTAGTTAGACTACCTCTAAGGATATTGACTGGCTTGATCTACGATCTGGCGGACTACCGCCAGATCGGTGATCCTGTATCGTTGGTATCAGAGCCTAGGAAAGTTCATGGAATATATATAATTGATGTGAAGAATTCGGCATAGATATAGTCTCTCTTTTATGGATCAAGAGGATATTAAAAGCAGTCGACTAGAAGAGGTAGATATACCTCAAAACCTTGATTTGTTAAACAAATGGACTATTCCGAGAGTTAATAATAAAAACCATTTATGATTATGGTTGGTTTGATAAAATTTCTAACAAACAGTTGATTAAAACAACTGAACAATCCTTGGCGTTAAACTCGTCCGAACAAACTATTCGTTTATTAAATAAGCGTGATATTGAATTATATAAATCTCAGTATAAGTTTTTGCATATTGGCATGGTTCAAATTGCTTTTTAAACCTCTAACTCTTAAAGGGTTACCAGAGACTTTCTTAGCTGCTCTACGAGATGCGAGAAATTTAAATTTTTCGTCAATCCTTGATGGGTTCGATAGAATCTACGGTGGCTTATGGTCCAGTTTATTTTAATGCTCAGCCCAATTTGCAGCTATCTTTGACTGATTCTAATATATTAGATGCGTTAACCTTGAATGTTAAAACGCATGGTTATAACTATGCACCTGGATCCGAATTAATTTGCTTATCGTATAGAATCTATTATAAATTGCTTGCTACTTTGAATCCTAGATGTAAGTTATATGATACATCTGATCAAACTATTTTAGTAGAAACTAATTTCGCCAGATCTAAGGTCACTACTAGAAGACCTATAAAATGGGAAGAAATTAATTTTCCAACCACTTGGATTTTAGATTCTGTTATACCTCCTGAGCAAATGACCGATGCTGTCACTAATTCAGAATATTCTCATATTAGTCAAAATTCTGATGGAAAAATCTGTATGCAGTTTGATGAAAAAAGTATTCCTTATAGTAGACATTCTTTTGCTTCTGATAGAAGACTGGCTATTCAACATATTTCTCCGATAGAACCTTGTTATGGTCCAGCTAGAAATCGCGCTGCTTCTTTACACTCTTTATCAACAGTTATATCTGCAGAAAAACAAAAAATAAAAATTGAATCCTCTGTTAAAACATTGTTCAAACGAATGATAAAGCATCTGATATTTCTGATAAGGATATTCCTTCAGTATCCGAGATGGATTTTAATCTTAATGATACTTAATGATGAGTGAACATAAAATTGATTTTAGTCCAGGTTCACTGGCAAGAAAATATATTCAAAACGAATTTTTAAATGAAAAATGGAACCGGTTTAAAACTTGGTTTTTTGACACTTATAGTCAGGAAGATTTAAATAATATTTCTCAAGAGTTTTATGAAACTTGTGCATTACATAATCATATTATGTTTTTTGTGCCTTGGTTTATAACCACTTATTTGCCTTTATTCATCAACGTTCTTGAACGATCTTACAAAGATGAATCGGGTAATATTATTCAATCCATTTATTCTCCTCAAGCTCCGTTTATTTTACCAAATAATACTGGTATTACTTTTACTGCGTTTCATAAATTTATTGATAATGATGTCGCCGTAGTAAGTATAAATGAAATTAATCGTATTATTTCTCAAAATAATTATTTGGGTCTATATGTCAAAGTTATTGGTGAACATATTTGTTCTCTAGACAAAAAATTAGATAGCCTGTCTAATCTGATTGTTCAAATTGATAGTAAACTAAAATCTGCTAAACAAGTTTCGGAATAGGCTTCTTCGTCAAAACAGCCTGATGTTCATATTCAAAGGCCTCCTGAGATTCAGGACTTTATTCTTAGACCTTTGCACGACCTTGAAAATCTTCTTGATAAAAAGTTTTCTCAATTTGGTGCAAGTGCAAAACCGATTAGTCTCGCTGAAGATTTTGCAGGTGAGATGGAAGCCACTTTTGACTTCGAACCTCAAATGGAAATGGAAGTTAATAAACTTCATGGGTATTCAAAGAAGAATAGTGGTAATACTGCTTATGCTAGAAAACCTAGCATGCAAACGTATTACTATCCCAGGCCTATCCTCAAGATGTGTTAATAGAGGAAAGAGATTGGAATCAAACTAACACTTCTTATAGTGGAAGTGAGATTTATGAATGGAAATCTCGATGGGTTAACTGATAGGCAGTTAACGATTATGGTTCATAGGATGCTTATGTATGCTACTATTTGCAAAAGTGTCAATAACACTGACAAGACCATCTGCAAGATGATTATTGCAGGATTTACCGGTCAACTAAGAGGATGGTGGGATAATTATATGCCCTCTGACGCCAGAACAGCAGTAATTAATGCTAGGGCAGCAAATGAAGGTCATGACAATTTAGGCTTTGCCCTCGTTCAAAATAGAGAAGACGCTGTGTATACGCTTATTTTGACTATTCTTGAACATTTTAGTGGTAGATTTACCAATCAATATGAAACCATTAGATCTCTTCTAAATGGTCTTAAATGTAGACATTTAGGTGAGTTTAGATGGTATAAAGACACTTATTTAAGTCGGGTCATGGAACTTCCCGAAAATAATTTAGAATTCTGGAAAGCCAAATTTATTGATGGCTTACCTTCTTTATTTGCAGAAAGAGTAAAAAAGACTCTTAGAAATCCTCAAGGAATTATTCCCTATAATGATTTTACTTATGGAAAGCTTATTGGGGCTTGTACGCAAGAAGGCATAAATTTGTGCAATGAGTTAAAAACTCTCTAGACAGCTTAAGATGGATAAGCTTAGAGAAAAAGTCTCAATTAGGAGATTTTTGTACTCAATTTGGTTTACCGAATGCTTCAAAAGGCACCAACCAAGATACGTCTAAATCAGAATCTCATAGATCTCATCATAAGAAAAGAAGATTTAGAAGAAGGACTAGAGAAGAAAGAGATGAGCGTAGGACTCATCGTAAATCTCATAGATTTACCAGGAATAGGTCCAAGCGAAATCTTGATAAGATTAAGTGTTATAAATGTGGAAAATTTGGGCATATAGCTCCAAATTGTAAACTAGAAAAGCTTAAGACTCTAGAACTTGATGATGATATTCAAGAGAAGATTTATAGTTTTCTTTATACTTCTGGTTCCGAATCAGATTATGATGATTCTGAAGCAAGTTATGCAACGGAGGATGAGCAACCTGAGTCATCTAGTAAGGTTCAACAAGATTCGAATGATGCTTGCAACTGTCATGGTGATACTTGTCACTGCGAACATGATGAATTTTACAAGTTGCAATCTCAGTTTGAAGACATGAATATGTTCACTATCACTGCAGACAATGTGATAGAACTTCTAAAAGAAGTTACCGATAATACTCTTCGTGAAAAGATCATTCAATTGGCTGCTGGTAAAACTAGCTCTTCAACTAGTATTCCTAGTGATAAAAAGGTTAAAGATGATTTTAATTATTCTGCTCCTTACTCCTTGTCTGAAGTTCATAATAGACTCTCTTCTAAACAAACTATGGTTATTCGTGATACCTCTTTTGATGATTTAAAAGGAGAAATTGAACATTTGAAGGAAGAAATTAAATTTCTTAAACAAAATCATATTATTTATGATCACCGTCTTACTCAGATTGAGTCTGTTAATAGCAAAGGAAAAAATAAGGTTGATGATGAATCTACTGCTGAAGAAAATATTCTTGCGAACACTTTGAATATTGATATGAAACAAAATATGTTTTTAGGAATGATGCAAATTGTTACAGCTCATAAATGGTATGTTAAATGTACTATATTAATTGATAATACTTTTTCTATAAGTAACATTGCTATGATTGATAGTGGCGCTGATGTGAGTTGCATTCAAGAAGGTCTTGTACCTACTAAATATTTTGAAAAAACAACCCATATGGTTAAATCAGCATCTGGTCATGCTTTAGATATAAAGTATAAATTATTTAATACTCGTATTTGCCAGAATAAAGTTTGTATTCCTCATACAGGAAAAAATTAAGCTCATTTCTGAAAAAATGGCCATTGATATTTGTGCTGATCATCCTAGTGCCTTTTGGAATCGGAAAAAGCATATTGTAACTCTTCCATATGAAGATGATTTCTCTGAGGAAAATATCCCTACCAAATCTCGTCCTTGTCAGATGAATACCGAATTGGTTGAATTCTGCAAAAAGGAAATCGATAATTTATTACATAAAGGTTTGATAAAGCCTTCCAAATCACCTTGGTCGTGTACTGCTTTTTATGTTAATAACGCAGCAGAAAAAGAACGAGGTGTTCCCAGGTTAGTTATAAATTATAAACCTTTAAATAAATTTTTAAAATGGATTAGATATCCTATTCCTAATAAAAGAGATTTATTAACTAGATTATATGATGCTAATATCTTTTCAAAATTTGACTTAAAATCTGGATATTGGCAAATCCAAATTTTTAGAGACCATTCATATAGAACGGCATTTAATGTTCCGTTTGGACAGTACGAATGGAATGTAATGCCTTTTGGGTTAAAAAATGCTCCCTCAGAATTTCAAAAGATAATGAATGATATTTTCAATCCCTATTTGGATTTCATCATAGTTTATATTGATGATATTTTGGTATACTCAAAGACTCTTGAAATGCACATTAAGCATCTAGACATTTTTAAGAAAATAGTTATTCAAAATGGTTTGGTCATATCTAAACCTAAAATGAGTCTTTTTCAAACAGAAGTTAGATTTTTGGGGCATTTAATTTGTCAAGGAAAAATGACTCCTATTCAACGATCTATTGAATTTGCATCAAAATTCCCTGATATTATTACTGATAAGACGCAATTGCAGCGGTTTCTGGGAAGTTTAAACTACATTTCCCCATTCTACAAGAATTTATCTCGAGATTTAGCTCCGTTATATGACAGGCTAAAAAAGGATCATAAAAAGCCTTGGACCAATAGTCTCACAGATCTTGTAAAGACTATTAAAGAAAGAGTTAAATCTTTACCTTGTTTAACCCTTGCTAATCCTGCTTGGCCAAAGATTGTAGAGACGGATGCGTCTAATATTGGGTATGGAGGTATATTAAAACAAATTAATCCGCATGATAAAAATGAATATCTTATTCGATTTCATTCAGGAAAATGGAGCGATGCTCAGAAAAAATATGCTACAGTAGCCCATGAAATGTTAACTATCGTTAAGTGCGTTTTAAAATTTCAAGATGATTTATATAATCAAAAATTTTTGATAAAAACTGATGCTCAGTCAGTCAAGTATATGTTCGATAAAGATTTTAAACATGATGCGTCTAAGTTAATATTCGCTAGGTGGCAGGCACAATCGGCCCCTTTTGATTTCGAAATTCATTATAAAAAGGAAAGTGATAATTCCCTCCCAGACTTCTTATCAAGAGAATATCTTTCTTCTGATGGGTTTTCTTGACTTCTTTCCTGATAAAGATTTGGTTACGATTTTGAAGGCAGTTCCTCTTAATAGAGATTTAAAAGAACTTATATTATGGAGAATTATAGACGGAATGGTGATGGATATCGTCGCTAATTACATGATTGAACAAGAACTTTATGAAAGATTTTATTGTTCTGAAGTTTATGACCTTTTAGATGATTAAAACTAAATGCTATGAATAATTAAAAATATTTTCCTGAATTTTGAATAATATCCTATTTAATACCTACCGATGAAATAAGTAACAAGGGCACATCTAGTAAATTTGAAAAACACAAGCAAGAACCACCAAAAGTTCAAACTTAGAAAAATTAAAATTAGAACTATCCTCCATCGGAATCGGCGCGCTCGCTCGCTACATGTCCGCCGCAGCCGCAATGGCAGGGTTATCAAAGACGCCGGGAGCTTTCACCATTACACCACACAAGCTTTCTATTTGCATTCTCATCCAAGTCTATGCTCCGCCTTCCCAAAGCTCAGTTCCTTTCCCTTTCTCTTCCGTTGCTCAACACAATCTTCTGGGCTCCTTCTTATTATCTCTCACTAAGGTAGCAAACATTTCTTAGCTTTCAAATTCTATATAGAAATGTGGTTCTCTTTTGTACTCTTTCAGTGATTACTAAATAGTCTCATTAGAAATTATTCAGTTTCAATTTTCTGCTGGAAGTGTTTTTTTTTTGTGTGTAGAACACTAAAACTGTTTCTGACTCTGTAACTGATTCAGTGAAAGTTTGATGCTGGTTAAATGAGTTTTCGGACCAAATAAAATTAATGAGCGAAATGAGGGTATTGATTGAAATCGTGATTGTTCACAGTGGAATTGTTTTGGTACACAGGTACAGTATAGTGATTTAATCAAATTAGATGATATATGTTGTTTATTTGATTAGTTAATTGTTGAACAAGAGTTTAAAAGTAATGCAGTACCTTTATGAAAAAGTGTTCTTTGCTAATGATAATTAAACACTGATTATGGTTAGTGAAACCAATTTAGTTGGAACTAGCAATATAATCAGATAAAGAACCAAAAGAAGCAGCTCCTCAAGGTTGGCGCTATATGTTGGACTTGTTCTATCTTTGACATCAGAAGATTCAGAATTCTACTGGATACTGTATTAGAAGTGGATTTATGTTGATAGGGTTAAAATTGCTGACTTGAGCTTACTTTTCTTTATGTCTAGAGAAAAGGTACCTGAAACTTTTACTATTGTGTCTGATATGCATTATGCTGATTTGAATTATATTAGTCATTTTTTCTTGGTTTGGAGAACGTGTTTTAGGACTATATATCAATGCTTTTTTCGGTAAAATGATTAGGGTCTAAATCTCCCAGTATAGTGTAGAGTGTGCTGTTTGAACAAAGCTAATTTGTCTTTTTTTCTTGGAACAGTCGTCTGAGGATATTTTTGAGCCAAAGCTGGATGAACTTGTCGCACAGCTTAGGGAAATTGGAGGTGTATTGAATCATTGGTTGAGTGACCATTTAGCTCGCAAATTATCATCATTAGCCTCACCAGATGATTTGTTCAACTTTTTTAATGACTTGCGAGGTAATGAAATCATTGTTGTTCTACGTTTGTAACCTGCTTAACTTTTTATTACAAAGTTTCATGTTATTATTTTGAATAGGCATACTTGGGGGTTCTGATTCAAATGTCATGGATGATGATCAAATCATTTTGGATCCTAGCAGCAATCTTGGAGTCTTTGTTCGTCGTTGCTTACTTGCGTTTAATCTATTATCATTTGAGGTACTATTAAACTATTCATTATCTTGTCAGAAAGACTTCGCTCTGTCAAGACAAGGGCACCAATGAAGCATAAAGTTCAATGCCCGAACCTTAAGTGTTATTTTTGTGCACTCATTGCAACTGTTGAACAGTTTGATTTTTGGTTCTACTTTTCCAATTCGACTTGTTATATGTTACTTATTTTTGCTTGGATCAAGCACATAGTAGTTCCGCTCATTTAAAAGTTAATAAACATGTATTTGGATTGTTTTTCTCTGAGTAGGCTGTCTGTCATCTTTTGACAAATGTAGCAACATATTGCAAAGAATCTCTCTCAACTTATGAGTTATCACATTTCAACGAATCTGATAGCGATACTGAAGCACCAATGCACTATGAGAACATGGATTTGGAGAATCTTGTTGTCGAGAATGTCAAGAAAGAAATTGAATCAAGAAATGTGGTTGATGAAAGACTTTCTTTCCACAATCATGCACCTAAAGCTCTAGTTAGAGCAATTGAAGGTATTTTTCTTTGGTAGATTTTCTTAAAAGTAAAACCATATTCATATGCATTGGGAAAGATTGATTCCTGTATGTTGCAAAGTTTGCGTCCAATTGTTCAGTTGAGAATTCCACTACTATCACTCCATGAGAAATGGCTCTGTGTTCCATAAGGAAATAAAGAAAGAGTAGAGCTATGCTCCTTCCAAAAAATATTTTGTTGCTATTTGTGTCAAGGATAAGCATTCCTTCTACTTATTCCAACAAGAATAAGGTTTTAGTACATCATATAAGGTTTTAGTACCATTATCCACCGAGTTTAGAAGGCTGTGATTGGTCCAAAGGGCGGGTCACAGACGGATTTCTCGGTTAAAAAATAAAATAAAATAAAAAATAAGGTTTTAGTACATCATATAGGTAGTCAAAATATTTAAAACACAATTCAGATTACTGTGTGAAGTGTGAACAACGAACAAAACCAGGATTCTAGTTTCGGAATTCAGATGATATTTTTTGATAAATATTGTTACAAATGATATAGTCATGTTGAATTTAGTTGATATTCTATTAACTCCAGATCCAGTTGAACATGAAGCTTCTTCATGTCTTGTAGTTTTGCTCCCTTTGCTGTGTAGATGAGTAACTTATTTGAAAACTTGGTCAATCGAAGGATATAAATCTATGGGAATTATCCACTTATGCTGGACAAATTATTAAGGGAATTCCCAAAAATAACATGAACAAAAGGTGCTGCAGTTATTATAGACCCTTGCTGATAACTGTATCAGTCTTGTTTACCTGCCTAAGATATGATTACTGTGTAGACAAACAACTTGTTTTGAAGCCTCTAAAGTAGAAGTATAAAGGATCTACGGGAATTTCCCTCTCATGCAGTACAAAATATTAAGGGAATTCCAAAATTAAAATCAACAGAAGCTGTAGAAGCTATTACTCCTTTTTGATTGCTGTACTATTCTTATTTACCTGCCTAAGGTAAGATGTGTTGATATGTGGTAAGTAATTTGAGTATAATGTTCAGCTTTAAGCTGTCTTTGGTTCTTGCTTACTAAAGTGCTTTCAGAAATGAATAAGCCTAGACAAATGATATGTATGCTTTTTAAGTGCCTAATGTTGGTTAGTCATGGCTTGCAGATCGTGATTTTTCTCCTGGGCCACAAGTTAGAAAAATCAGTAAGCCTAGAGAAGTTGGCGCATGTGCATCTTCTTCTCGTGATTTATCTGATCCTGATGATTCTCCATCTGGGGCTTTCTTACGTACAAACTGGCAAATACAAGGTTATCTATTGGAGCAAGCTGATACGATTGAAAGGTCATTGAAGTTTTATAGATACTACTATTCAGCACATCATGTTTGTCCAAAGACACTTGTGAATCACTGAATGAATAATATATTTCTCTTTCAGGCAGGGAAGCTCCTTCCCTTTGAATGCTTTTGAGTCTGTATTGAAGGACCTTCTTAAATTAGCTCCTGAACTACATCGTGTAAGATTTTACGGAGTGAGGTGTTTTGGGGATTTGAGTTTATTTTGTGTTATCTGTCTCTAAAGTAACTTTTTGTGCACTGAAGGTTCATTTCTTGCGTTACTTGAATAGCCTTTATCATCAGGACTATCATACTGCTCTAGAAAATATTCACCGATATTTTGATTACAGGTATACTTATATGATCTATTATGTTGTCTGTTACATTTCAAACTTCCTTCATGTTTGCATTAATATGTACTCATATAATCTTTGTATGCTGGTCAATGTAGTATAATAGTTGTAGTTACCTCGCGCATAACTCAAAACGCCAATAATCAACTAGAATATTAGACAGTTGGTCAGTGTTATCAAAAGCCAAAGCTCTAATGTCCATTGGGGATTTAAGCGCAAATTAAGTGTTGGTTTTAATGAAAAAAGACACAAAGGGAGATAAAAATACAAATATATATATTTAGTCCAAGAACTAATAATTATAAGCATGAATGACAAATGTATGAACTAGGAAATTGGAAAAAAAGAACAAAGATAAAGTGAAATATTAATTGTATAGTGTTGCCTCTTCAGAAGAAGCTCATTGGAAGGAAGAATATATCTTAGAACCTTGATGACGATTTTAAAACACACATTAAGTGAGGCAAAGCGCTCAACACATTTTGAGCATCGCTTTAGCCTTTAGGGCTTAAGTGCACCTTTGATAACACTGTATTTGGTTTTGAAAAAAATATGTTGTCTAAGCATTCTAGGCTACCATAATGTGTCCTTGGGCTTAGTGGTGGACCAAAAATCCTAACAAGAGGACTTTCATAAAAATATAAAAATGCCACATTTAGGATTCAAGCTTGTGACCTTAAGCAATTTTTGAATCCATGTTACCACTACATTTAAAACTTTTCCTTTATATCAAGGAGGTTAAAAAATTTATGTGAAAAAAATATTTTTATCCTATTAGCACAATAAAATTTTCCAATGAAGTGGATTCAATTGAACCTCCTTCAGTGAAAAATCAGGTTAGCCACCGCTTGAGCTTACACTTGCAATTCTATAGGCATCCTCAATGATTAGACTATGGTGAAGCAAACTAATTGCTACTTAAGAATCTTATTGCCTATGATGAACTTATCAGGCTTATGAACATAGACTAATTAGATTTTGAGAGGGCGTTAATAATTCAGTTATATCTTCAAGTTAAATGGTCGATTCGTAGGTTCAGTTAGATGTTTGGTTCCTAGGTGCAATAACTTTTTTGTGAAAGCAATTACTAGAAGGGATAGCTACAAATATATACCATTCGACCATCTAGTTTACCAAACATGCCCGAAGTATACACTACAATACACCTAGTTATATATGGTGTCTATATGTTATTTATATGTATGTCTATTATATGTATAGGTATGTATATTATACGTATAAGTATGTATAGATATGTTTTTTTTTTGAAACTGAATATGTATAGATATGTATATTATATGTATTAGTATATTATATGCATATTAGTATAAAGTACACTACTTATACACCGTGTACATATTTTATAAACTAGATGGCCCAAAGGTATTGAGCTGTAATTTTTTTCTACTAGAATAAGGGGTGGAAAATCCGTTAGAATTTATATTCTAGATGGTATATTGACAAACAAAAATGATAAGGCATAGTGCAACAATGCATAAAATTCTAAAGGTTTTTTTATAGGTTTTGTTGCGTCTTTCATTTTATTGAAAAATAAGAATATGACCCTTAGCTTATTGAGTTTATAAAGAAATAAACCTTAGACCTAACTCAACTGCAAAAGCTACCTCAAGAGGTAGGATTGCCCAAGACCATATAAGGAGATAGATTTTGCCTTCTACCCATCGATGTGGGACTTAACATTCCTCTCACACCCAGGACTGGACATTTGAAGCGTAAACAATACATGATGGAGGAAATTACGCCTAATGTCCCCCAAAGTGTCCGGTGTTGAATTTTTGTCCCCGCTTAATAAAATATTTTAAAAATAACCTTTACTTGAAAAAATTCGTCGGGAAGTATTTATGTAGGCATAGCCCCCAAGGCCTAGCTCGAGTGGCAAAAAGTGGAGGATTTGGTGCTTAGGTCGCAGATTCAAGCCCCACACCATGCAAAGCGCCCAATATTTAAGTGGAGAAAGGTAGAGGGGCGGACCCATTATCCATCGAGTTTAGAGACTGTGATTGGTCCAAAGGGCGGGTCACAGACAGATTTCTCGGTTATCAAAAAAAGTATTTATGTAGGCATAGCCCCCAAGGCCTAGCTCGAGTGGCAAAAGTGGAGGATTTGGTGCTTAGGTCGCAGATTCAAGCCCCACACCATGCAAAGCGCCCAATATTTAAGTGGAGAAAGGTAGAGGGGCGGACCCATTATCCATCGAGTTTAGAGACTGTGATTGGTCCAAAGGGCGGGTCACAGACAGATTTCTCGGTTATCAAAAAAAAGTATTTATGTAGGCATAAGTTCTAATGTTTGCCTATAAGACAAAACTTGTGGTCAATTGAATAGGTTTACTGGCTTGAAATATCCTTAATGTTTGCCTTATGGGCAAAAGTTAGAACTTATGCATGACGGGAAAACTTTATACCAAAGTTCTAGCTTTTGCCTATAAGGTAGAACTTCTGGTCTATTGAGCAGGTTCATTGTGTCAGAATATCTTGAACGTCTGCTTTATGACAAGAGTTAGAATTTTTTGAAGTGGAAGCTATTTTAAAAAAAAATTGTTACGCAGGGCCAAAAAGTCAATACCACTTATGGAGGCCATTTTCGTTAGACTTTCCTTACAGGGACAAAGTATCAAGACCATCCCCATCTGAGGGCCATTTCTGTACTTGACACCGAACGGGTCCAACATCGGGTGAACCAAGACTTGGGTGGGCCAGAACTCTGATACCATGATAAAAAGTAAACCCGGGGTCTAATTCAACCCCCCCCCCCAAAAAAAAAGTAAGTAAATATTCTATAATCAAATAAAAATGTTCTATGATATCTGTTATACAAGTTGAATGAATCTAGACTTGATAATCTGCCAGACCCCCTAAAACTCATAGTGGCAAGACTAACTTAAGTTTTACTTATTTGAAGTCAATAGAAATTAACTGAGATATCGTTAGAATAGTGCACAATCACAAAAAAGAAGTGCTAGAATTTCTTCTCTAGAGAGTCGTTGGTAAGTGCATGATAAAAGGAACTGCTTGCAAGATTATGCAAACAAGGATTTTGAGAGTAAGCCTTGAATCCCCCATCATAAAGAGGTGTCTATTCTCAATCACCAAACAGAGATATGGTGCTGTAAATTTTCAATACACCATCAGCATAACTTGAATCACAAAACAATGATCATGGTTTAAAGGAGGGCACTAATCGCGTAGTAAATAGAATTGTCAGTTGCCAGGATGATTCATTGCACCAGAATGGTCGCCCTGAATGATTCTAGAGAGAGGAGTGGCACCTCAATTGTTGTCGGAGAGAGGACCAACGCTTGAATGAATGAATAGTCATTCGTAGAGTAGTGACACCGATTGTTGAAGAGCGAAGCAGTGCCGAACACTAAAATGAAGAAAAAAGATGGCCGGGCAGGCAATACACTTTGAGTCTTTACCAAGACCATAGATGCTTTAATTCTGTACTAAAAGAAGAAAAACTTCTAATTAACTTGATTTTTAACATATTTATTAGAGGCGCTCCTTATGTAGGAGTCGTAGGCTACACACTATATATTAGGTAATCAGTCTCCATGCTAACAAGGTAAATTAATATTCCTCAATTGAACATAGTATATCCTACAGTATCCAATAGACTATTCTATAAGATTATTTTTATTCCAGTACAATAAATTTAGACACGTATTTACGTGATGATTTTTTTGATGACCGAGAAATTTGTCAGGAGCTAACCCTTTGGGCCAACCTTAGCTTTGGAAAATGTATTTATGTGATATTCTAACACCTTGCAAATAGATCTGAGAAGTATTTTTACCAAAGTGCAGGGACAGAAGGATGTGATTTCGCATCCTCTTCTTCAACAGGCTGCAATAGCTTTGGTAGATATGAAATTGCGTTATTGTGCTTGGGGATGATGCATTTTCATTTTGGGCACCCAAAGCAAGCTTTGGAGGTAGGCATATTCAATGTCATTTCCTACCTTCATTGTCCATGTTATGCTACTTTATTGAGTTTGATGCACGTCATCCCTCCGTTATTGGTGTAATGAAGGTGAGGGTGGGCATAGGAGTGGTCTTAGGATCTTTGGTGTTGCTACTTCGGCATGACAATTATTTGCTTTATAATTTTCAGGTGTTGACAGAAGCAGTCCGTGTGTCTCAGCAGGTAGCTGTTTTGTTCCTTCCCTTTCTTTCGACTAGGGCTTCCTTAATCTGTTACATTATTTTATCTTTCATTCTTTTATGCTCTAAAGTGGCATAGCATATTCTTTGTAACACTTGCATCAATACAAATGTGTCATATGAGTACTTTTTAGATGAAAAGATCACGGGATCTTAATGGCAATCAACATAAGCATCTGCAATGATACAACTAACAATAACAACTACACCTCCATCCCAAACAAATTGGAGTCGGCTATATGAATCCTCATTGACTATGTTCAACTCATGTCGTCTTCATACCAGAAAAAATAAGTTAATGATATATAACTAGGTTATTAATAACCAAAAAGAAGCTCTCTGCACCTTTCGAGGTGGCCCAGTGGTTTGGGTTTGAGACTTTCATGTTGGAGGTCTCAAGTTCGAAACCCCTTGCCAGCGAAAGGAAGGGGTTTGCTTTCTGGGTCGAGCTGGTCGCACCGGGCTTGCCTAGTGCGGGTTACCTCTCCTATGTGGTTTGCGAGCTATTGCATAGGAGCAGGGGTTTTACCCTGTGTGCACCCAAAGGGTAGCGGTTGCGGGTTTCCCTTGTCATAAAAAAAAAAAAAAAAGAAGCTCTCTGCAATGATACTAATTTGCTCTATTAATCACTTGTACCGCCATTTTGCGATTGATAGACTAGTACTTAGCAAAAAAAAAAAAGTCAGTTTGGTTGGTTGACCTCCTCTTCTGCCTTGCTATGTTTGTCTGTCATTTTAGGAGAGAAATAAAGTCAGTTATTGGTGCTTTGTAAATGGAAGAAACTCTTAGGGGATGGACCCATATTAACTTTACCTTTTCTCAGCCACTCAATTATCATCGAAACCTCAAGAATAATACTTCTTTCTCATTTTGTTAAATGTAGTATGAATGACCATGGAGTTCTAAGAATATCATTTGACTTATTATTATATTAATAGGAGTAGAAGATATTATTATTATTATTAGTTGATTATTATTATTATTATTATTATTTTTAGTTGATAAGTTAGTGTGATGGGACAAATTGTCATTGTCTGATTTTGAATTTCTTAAATGATTAGAATTATAAATGAACTGAGAGTATTTGGAATATTAATATTTGTATAATTTTATCAAGCATTTCGGGTGTTGCAAAAACAGATGCATATCATACAAATTAGGATGGATTGAGTACTTTTGGGCAGGTTCATACCCTTGTTCTGTGCGCATAAATTTCCATGCATTTGTTTTCTACAATAGGATATTTCTTGACTATCTTGTAATTGGTTCTTTTTGCATAGCGCTTATATGGGAACCTTTTTGCTTCTTACATGTATCTATTGCTACTTTAGCTGTGGCTGCTCATTGATAGCATCTTCTTTTCCTTCTTTCTAGTACTTACAACTTAGTCTGTTGGACAAAGAGTGCTTCTTTGATGCCATATTTTCACAGTTTTCTGTCACCAGTTTCAAGTTTTGTTTCTTCTCAAGTTGTACAATGTGCTGGACAGAACATTTACTCCTGTAAGAAAACATGATGCTGACTGATGACCTGACTTAGTGGAAGAAGAGTCCATAACTTACTAAAAATTAACTAAATTGAGGCCAGCTCTTAATCTTTGTCTAAATTAGTTGTATTGCCCATCTTAATTCTATTGATTGCAGTCTACAAATATTTGTCTCGAAAAGTTTATCCTAACAAGGAGTTAAAAAATATAATTGATGGATACCACCTTTGCTATGTTAAAGAAGGATATCATCACACCAATCATCCGATCGTTGATTAATAGTTTGGAGATCATTGAATTTTCTGCTTTCTTTCTGTAGGCGTTTTTGTTAAACTGCGTCATCGGATTATGAACAAATACTTTTCTTGTCACCAACTTGTTGGCAAATGATTCATTTTTCAATAATTCCTTCCATGGGGTGTCTGCACATGATGATGTACGCGCACTGCTGTTGTATTGATGTCTGTTGGACCTTCATTCATGATTGGATACCTGGGAAAATTAGCGCTGTTATAGTTTACAAACTAGAAATATCAAAATACAACATAAACTATACATAAAAGATACCGCGTGTATTTTCATCTTTTGATCAATCTGCAAATCATTTCAGTATCCTAGAAATTTCCTATCACATCCCATATTGTAACAAAAGTTACATGGATCCTATCTTCTACACTTTTCACAACAACTTTTCACTTTTTATTTTTTTAAATATCTATAAGTAACTTTAGCTGTTGCATTTTTCCCGATTTATGAATGACTCAAAACTTCAACTGTTGTGCTAAACAATCATCTAAACCAAAACAAAACACTCTATCTGTAGAGGAGCTTTAATAATTTTTAGCAAATTGCATAGCAAGTTTAGCTGACTTCCGAAAAGTCCAAACTCTGAATAGATAAATTTGAAAAGATCCCGATATTACAAATCTCCAAAACAATATCCGTCTCCGTTACAGTAGAACCCTTGTGACAGATGCAGTAACAGTAAGTGGCCTAGGAGCTGCTCAGAAAATGGAAACCTCTCCACTATCAGCTGCTCATTCTGAACTGTTTAAATGCTAAAGGTATGAAACCTCCTGATGAATAGATACAAATAGACTCAGCTGAAGTATCCATGTCCTCAATGATTTTGGCTTGTCATAGGGATCAATTCACGCTTAAGACATTTGCCACTTGTGGGATTACACTGGTGTATGTTGGTGGTGTTGTTTCACTGTATTGATCAAAACTCTGGTAGAAAGATTTTTACTTTTTTGTCCTGGATAGAGCAAGAAATATTCACTGGGTTGTTGTTGTTGTTGTTGTATAGAGCAAGAAATATGGATATTAGGTCCTCCCAGGTATCATTTTGTTTCAAGACATCAACCGGCCAGATGTGCCTTTAATAACTTTCCTTTGTAGAGTTGCCTCTTTATTTAATTTATGTACATTTCTTAC
Organism: Solanum tuberosum; assembly: GCF_000226075.1. Classification (NCBI taxonomy): domain Eukaryota; kingdom Viridiplantae; phylum Streptophyta; class Magnoliopsida; order Solanales; family Solanaceae; genus Solanum; species Solanum tuberosum. The sequence goes on along the minus strand of NW_006239280.1, from coordinate 309,084 downwards.
TAGGAGATCTTATGTTTCTCCTCTCCTCATGTGCAGCAAAACAATGACAGTTGTCTTGCTTACACGTTAGCAGCAATTTGCAAGTTATTGTCTGAATTTGGAGTCTCAAACATGAGGGGACTTATTGGTTCATCCTATTCACCAGTTACCAGTATAGGAACTTCATTATCTACTCAACAGCTCTTATATGTTCTCCTGAGAAGATCCTTAAAGCGAGCAGAAAGTCTAAAGCTGAAACGGCTGGTTGCATCTAATCATCTTGCCATGGCTAAATTTGACCTGACTGTAAGTGCTTTGATCACTCTCTTATTATTCATTACAGTGACCAGATAATCTAAGGTGATTCAAGTCATAGCATACTCCAAGGGAAAAATCCATTTGCACGAGTACAGTTGTGTTATGTATTGGTGAAAAAATTGTAAAGGCAGTAAGAAAGAGAAGCGGTAGCTGTTCTCGCTTATTTATTGCATGGTATTACTCATTTTGTGTCGTTGAATATGTAGCACAAATTTCTCAATTGAATTTGTTGCCTTTGGGTGCTCATAATTAAATTGTAACATAGATATTTTTCTATAGGATACTGGATAATCCAATGGGGGTATGGTGAACTTTTGAGATTTGGAGAGTGTGTAGAATAGCCAATGCCAGGCTGAGTTCATGAACTTAATAGTTCTTATAAAGCAGTAATATTAGCATTTCTTACTTTATATAATCAGACTTGGCCTTGTCAAAAATAATCATACTATGGTTACTTTTAACATTCATCATCCGGTTTATGTCTCCTATATGAGATATCTTAAATTGTTAGACACATTATGCCCCAGGCTTTGGTTCAAGAGTAGAGCTAATACAATGTGGTATATATGGTAGGTGCATGTCATAAGTTCGAATCCTATATAGTGAACCAAGTTTGTTATTTAAGTGGAGAAGAGCAGAGAGGCAAGCCCATTATCCACTGAGATTTGGATTAGTGGTTTTGTTGTTGAAAAACTACAATTCATTTCGTGTCTGTTTGAGAAAAGTTCAAATCTCTAAACTAAGCTGAACCTAAATTGTTGTGTGTGTTCTCTCATCGAATTAAATATGTTTTCTGAAATGCTACTCAATCCAACAATCAATCAAGAAAGGCCCAATCCCAAATTCTTCCCAGTTGCTTAAGATTCACTTCGCAGGGCTTTCCCCTATGGGCTTGATAATTCTGGCGTGCTCCATTCGCCTCTCCCCTCCCATACTTATCCCTGAGAACAACCATCCCTAGTGCTTCATACTCAACCCTTCATAACCATTTCCATGCAAAACTTTAACTGTTACATCCCTTATCCCCAAGGACCCCAACAGACATTCCTTAATAGGCAAAGTGATATGACCCCTGTCAACAGGTGAAATCTTTTCACTTTGATTTCCATCCAAAGAATAATTCCTCTACAGCTGCTCAATTTTCTTAGCCCCTGCTACAGCATTTCTAAGAGAGACATGTAGCAAGCAGACCGGTTGGTACCTGTTAGGCTGTTTTCCCCAACTAACTACACCCCTTAGAAGAGGTATGTTTCTTCCTTCCTCCAAGTGGTTTCTTAAACTCCAGTAAAATGGGATTCCAAGCTGATATGAATTGTGATTGGAAGCTAAAGGTAGCCACAAATGCATTACGGATTGCTGATTTACATCTAGAAAACTTACATCAACTTTTTTAGGTTGTGATATTCCAATTGGACTCATCCTTAAATTGATCCTATCCTATGTTCTGACATAGATTGGAACCACAACCAAACTCCTCTCAAGTACTTTGGCCTACATTAGCATCACAATTAAAGAATCATTTGTAAACAACCAGGGAGCCACCAACCACATTCTTAGGTCCAGTTGTTGTAGCCTTGAAGTCATTAATAAAGGCCCCTGTGCTGTGATGCGCCTAAGAAACGTATAGGAAAGCATATTTTTGTAAGCAAAACTTCAAGGAATGCAGTAACCACTGTTTTCCTAGAGCAAATGAGCTATATGAGTCTTCAAAAACTAAGTTCTCAACATGTTATAGTACCCCTGTTATAGGTTTTAAATAGACACTGTAGAGTCCCTTACCAAATTTGACTTGGAGTGCTTCAGTGCTGCAGCAATGCATATAGAAGTACTAGATTTTTTAGGATAAAATTAACCCTTGTTATTTTAGTTGGATTCTTCATATAATAACCTTACCAGGAAAGGCAATTATTTCCATTTTTGAAATAAATATTTATGAGTAAAAAGTTCTTATAGTTTCTGACCTGACGTTGCAGTCATCTAATCAAGTAGTGGGTTCTCAGATCAACTGTTGGGTTCTACAGTTGAGAAGCAGGTTGATGACAAACCGATACCTAATTAGAAACAATAAACTGTAGGCATTAATTTTTTGTGGTATCATCATTTTCTCTTTAACTCCTGTAAGTATGTCTTCTATTTTGAAAGTAAAGGCAAAATATGACTGTCCATTTTGCAATTACGTATCCTCATCATGCATATAAAACATCCCACATGACCTAAGGGAATTGAAACCATATATAAATTATTATTTATATTGTATTTTATTGAGTTGTATACACTGTAGGCATATTCCAAGGTCATTGCAGTTTTTCCATTTCATCTTTTGGAAAAGTCAACTTTGCTAAAAGAAAATGTATGCTATCCCAGTATCCCCAAATTGCCAGGGTCTATGTTTCACATTTAGGGCATGTAAGTGATAGAACTTTATGCATGGCTCATGCTTAATTTTTAAGAAATTATCTTCTTCAAAGAGCCAAAGTTCATGTTTTGGTCCTTACGATTACAGAGGCGAACCTAGGATTCGAAGTCAACGGGGGCACCACTAAAGGCAGATGCACGTTAGTCGAAACGATGTCAGGCAACTGCATAGTCTAGATTTTTTATTAAACATCCATAGAACTGGTGTCCAAAGGAAAAATATGAATTTATTTGATGAAGGTTGTTCTGCGGACCGGTGGTTTGGGCACCACTTTGCATAGGTTAGGTTTTGTGTTCGAAACCTGTCACGTACATGTTTTATGCATTTCTTTTAATTGTCAGCTAAAAAAAATGATGTAGCAGCCAGCCAAGGTTCAAACTCGGGTCGCGCGGCAGCGCTCTTGGGCCTAAGCTGCACGCTAACCAAATGACCCAGCCCAGCAGATATGTTTGTGGGGTCCTTTTAAAATATATCCTAGTCTTCAAGGTATATACACATATATACTAATTTTTTTTCGAAGTTAACGGTTGCACATGCATCCGTAACCCATCCCGTGGGTCTGCCTCTACTTACAAGAGTGTTCATTTCTCAGCACATTCTTGCACTTCACTCCAAACACGAAAGTGGCCTTCACACAACATCCATGAACAGAATTCTCCCAGGAGATAACTTTGAATTTCACAATATGAGTAAGAGCTGGCTTAATACAGGGAACAGATCTTGACCTGAAAAGAGAGGTCCTGTGATGCCATAAATCAAAGCTGCCTTTTCAATTTTATAGAAATAAAGCGAGGGTGTTTAATTGAGATAATCTTTCTAATCCATTCCCGCTTTCTTAGAATCAAGTGATCATCTGAGTTGCTCTTTGAAGCAGGTTAAGTGTCACTACTTCACTTTCCATTCGAAGACCTGACCAGATATGAGCTTAAATGTCATCTGCTACAATTTTAGAAGTTCGCTTACTGTGTTCTACTTATATGATTCCTTTGGTCAGCTGTAAAGTGCTTAACAGTTTTACCAGGAATATTTGCAACATCGAGCCAGAATATTTTCTCCGTATTTTCTTGTTAACACGACACATAGTTCCTCTGATCAGGGGGAGTCGATGCTGAACATTGTATTTTTAGAGGGCTTTTTGCTCTCTTCATATGATTGATGTCTTTATCTTTGATTTATAAGGATACTGAACCTATGACATTTAATGTGCAGCAAGTGCAGCGACCTTTGCTGTCATTTGGTCCAAAGGCTTCCATGAAACTTGCAACATGCCCAACCAATGTCTGCAAGGTTATATTCGCTCCAAGATGTTTGCTTTATCTTTTAAAGTCTAAAGTTTCTTTTGAGTTGTCCATTTCTTTACCCTGATTGTATTCATTCTTGCAGGAACTGAGGTTGAGTTCTCATCTGATTAATGAATATGGGGATGAGGCTTCATTAATGATCTCAGATGGGGCCTTTTGTACTCAATGGATTAAGAATTTGAAGAAACCAAAAGGTTCTGTTGTCTTTTCCCAGGAGAATGAATGTAGGAGTAATACTGACGCGTTCCAGTTCTGTGGGCAGCCATGTTCCATCCCTGGATCTGTGCTGCAACTTTTAGGCTCTTCATATTTGTTCCGTGCTACTGCCTGGGAGGTATATGGCAGGTGATGTGGTGTCTTGGTTCTCATTCTTATTTTTGCATACAGTACCCCACCATTTTCTCTGTGCGATACGTTCCTTGTGCAGTTTTTGATAAAGTGCTGTTCAGAAGCATGAAAATATTCTGCCTGGGCGACCACTGCCAACGTTAAAATTTGCTAACTGCATGGTTAGTCAAACTATGCCACTATTTGTGATAAATGTTTAGGGAAGGGTTATTAAGGAGGAACAACAAATCTGCTTTGCTGCTTAATTAGAAAGATACTTGTCATTACTTTCAAATGCAAAATATAAGTACTACTCCCTCGTTCAGAATTCAAGGGTTTTCATCTTGACTGGACAAGTATTAAGACCTTTAAACCTTAATAGCTGAAGTATTTTAGAATTTTAATGAAGATGTGGTTCAAAAGTAGGGATTTTCCTATTGAATAGTTTCAAAATTTAAGTACACATCATGGCACTTGGTACTCTTTCTTACAGGAGAAACGTTTTATGGATTATATGGAGATTAGTTCTACTAGATTTTATGCCAGAAACCAAATGTCGTATAAATAACACATTTTTTTACTCAGAGATCAAATTTTCTATCATTTCGAACCAAATGCCTATTATTCTCTGGAGTACTTCCCCATAGTTCAAACTTTTGGTTGACACTTTCACTAGTTCTATCAGATTACACGTCTTTAAATGGCACAATTAAACAAGTATAGTCTCAAAGTCTATCCTTGGTGTAGATCCATGATCATGGGAAACTCACCACAGTTTTACACAAGTGGAAGCTCTCTCATACATGTCCTTTTGTCCTTTATGACATTTATTTATATGTTTAATATGAACTTGTTTATCCTCCAACATCAACTAGGGGGATTTTCTTGGCACTCTATCATGCGCTTTCTCTTGGTCAATGAACACAACATGCAAATCTTTCTTTCTTTGCAGATCTACTAGGCATAAATCTCAATTGGCTCTCTGGCTGTTGTAGTATCTATTTGTCTATGCCTTATTCTGATAGAAGAATGTCTATGCTCCATCACTCTTCCCCAAAGTTTCATAATATGACTCATAAGTTTAATGCCACGATGGATGACACAACTTTAAATATCTTCTTTGTTCTTAATATATTGGAATGAAGCTACTCTTCATTTACTTGTTAAGCATCCTACGACTTCTTAGTATAACATTAAATAGCTTGGTAAGACATACTACTTTAACATCTGGACTACATGTTTTTCTAATCATCGTATTTCTCATAACATCCTTTACTTGTACTGGCCTACTTATACGAGTATAGTTAAAGTTTCTATCGCGTAAAGATGTGTGGAGATCTGTAAAGTTATCCTTTTGATTCGAGTTGAAGAGTTGATCAAGATAGCTTTTCCATCTCCTTAGGTCACATTATCTTCTGCACCAATTGTTGAGAATCGTCTTTAAGGAAATGGACCTTGAGTGATGAGTCTAACTGAATCTCAAAAATCATCTCATGAGATGAGGATTGCCCAAGACATATAAGGAGACAATACTTCATTCCTTCAACCAATATGAGAAACTCATTTCCCCTTGTATACCAAGGACTGGACATCTGGTGTGTGGACAATATATCATGAGGGACCAATTATGGATAAACCAAGAGCAGGGATATGTCTGGCTTTGATACCATGTCATGAAAATGGATTCAAGTCTAACTTAACTCCAAAAATTAGCTCATGAGGTGAGGATGGCCAAAGACATCAGGAGGCAATATTCCATTCCCTCAACTAATATGTGACACTAACACCCCCCCCCCCCCCCCCCCCCCCCCACCCCCCCGCCCCCCCCCCCCCCCCCCCCCCCCCCCCCCCCCCCCCCCCCCCCCCCCCCCCCCCCCCCCCCCCCCCCCCCCCCCCCCCCCCCCCCCCCCCCCCCCCCCCCCCCCCCCCCCCCCCCCCCCCCCCCCCCCCCCCCCCCCCCCCCCCCCCCCCCCCCCCCCCCCCCCCCCCCCCCCCCCCCCCCCCCCCCCCCCCCCCCCCCCCCCCCCCCCCCCCCCCCCCCCCCCCCCCCCCCCCCCCCCCCCCCCCCCCCCCCCCCCCCCCCCCCCCCCCCCCCCCCCCCCCCCCCCCCCCCCCCCCCCCCCCCCCCCCCCCCCCCCCCCCCCCCCCCCCCCCCCCCCCCCCCCCCCCCCCCCCCCCCCCCCCCCCCCCCCCCCCCCCCCCCCCCCCCCCCCCCCCCCCCCCCCCCCCCCCCCCCCCCCCCCCCCCCCCCCCCCCCCCCCCCCCCCCCCCCCCCCCCCCCCCCCCCCCCCCCAAATGGTACGTGGACAATATAACATGAGGGCTCAAAATAGGGTAAACCACAAGTAAGGACGGATCTAACTCTGATACCTTGTGAAGAAATAATGTGGGGGAATTATTTATAAGATTCCCATCTGGTGAAGTTCCAATGCACGTGGTCACCGGAATGAGGGCTGGAGATGAAAATCCGTCGATGCCCATGGATCATAGACCCTATATTAAAAAGGAGGGATGGGACTGGACAGTTGGCAAAACCTGTAAGCTTTACTACACACGTGGGTTCCTCGAAGGAAGCTCCAAGTTTGAAAAGTAGGTCACGCGACCTTGCATGTGTGGCTGCCTCTGAGGCTATTATAACATTGGGCCAGCTTGCTTCTCATATGGAGAAAGACAAGAATGATATTAATATGTCTGGAGTTTATTGTAACAAATACAAAGGCCCAATCTTGTTATTTTGAGCATGCTAAAGAAGATCCTTTACTACGGGGGATTGAGGAGAGACACACATCTAGAAGATACAATATCAACAACTGAAGCTTAGGTTCTTCTTCTGAGAAAGACGAAAGCTTGCAAGTTGAAGAATTTGTAGTTACACAAGATAGAGAACTTGTGGGTCACAAAAAAATGAAGGGGTTGAGGGTTTCTTCCATATTCTGCCACAAGTATCCGGCATGCAATGGTCGAACTGACTAGGGAAGAGATGTGATTATGTGAAGACACTGAACCAATTAAACTCTGGACCAAGAAGCTGAGATGAATGCAACCTTATGGGTACACAGTAACATAATCAGACTGCAATCAATTTGGTTTGGACTTTATGGGATGCGAGAAGGAGGCTTTAGCACTCTTCATGAAAATGATAGCAGAAGAAATAAAAGCAAGCAAGAAACAGAGAGGCTGTTGTAAAGACACCAAAATTCAAAGGCATGCATGAAATAAAGGGGTTGTTTTTTAACATGAAATTCAAGGAGAGTGAATCAGGGTGTAGAAACAGGGGGAAAGCGTCAATCAAAGACATGAATGTTAAAATTGTTTCATGGAATGTGGGGATTGAATAGGAGGGGAAAAGGAGAACGGTGAGTAGTAAGGTTCAAAAGTGGAAAGCAAATGCGTTCTGCTTTCAGAAGGGGATGCAGTAAAGATAGTGAAATAACTGTGGGTTAGTAGGGGAGTTAGATTTGGTTGTTCGGAGGCCAGAAGTACTGGGGGGGGGGGAGGCATATAATTGTAAGGTGGGATAGAAGAATCTGGAAGGGGGATGTTTAAGTAATGGATTCATTTGGTCACATGAAAAAGAGAATAATGGTATAAGATATTCTTTTTGAATTGCGTATTTTGATTATTCCCTCAGATCGATGCGTATAAAATATTGTATACAAGAATCCACAAAAAGGAAAATTGTATCGCACCCTCTAATTTTGCTAATCACATAATTGCAGTAATTGGGAATCAATCAGGGGCCATTTCAAATTTTACTATATAATTTACCATATTTTCATTCTTAATGTTATCATATGCAAATGTATATCGTGGCCTTTCATGAAAATTATAGAAGCATCATAGAGACTCTAGATTTATCGTGACCTTTCAAGAGCTTGAGTATTGCCCTGTTTTCTCTTGCATATTCTTCTTCTCATTAAGGTTCTGTTTTTTGTTCCCATTCACTTATTTGCTTCTCTTTTCTGTTTTCCAATAATTACTATCCACCCTAGGTGGTTTTGTAAAATGAAAAAGAAATATAAAGATGCATGGGGAACAAACTTTACCATTTTCTGAATTCTAACATCTCAAACAGTATCAAAAAGCTTAATAATTTATCATTAGTTCCATGTATTAAACAAAATAAAACAAGCACTTAATTAGGGCAGCGTCCTGTCTGTAGTTTTAGGACTTGCCGAATGATAAGGATTTTAAAGATTTTTCTTCACGACTTCAATTTATTATAGATGGACTAATTCACTCTCTTAAAAGTATTGGCTTTACAAAGCAAGGAAGTAGGAAAGCAGTATCCACTGTCCAATGGTGTCATGCAGAGACACAAAAGTTTGAAGCCAGTTAGAGATTTTGAACTTCAACTCTTGAAGGCATGGTTTTGCCTTATAAGCTTGTAAATCAGATGTTGCATTGTTTGTTTAAAAAAGGCTAGATGGAACTTCCAATGCAGTTCACATTTTTTAGGTGCTTTATTGTCACGTGTCAGCTATGTCTAGAATCTGTAGATTACAAGCAGGTAATTCTAATTCAAATCCTTTACTGATTTTCTCCTTTTGTGTGCTAATTTAGTTCACCCCTTGCTCGAATGAATGCACTGCTTTATGCAACATGCTTTGCTGACTCATCGAGGTAATACTTGTATGATTTTTAAGTAGTTGAGCTGTTTGAAATTGTGCCTTCATATCATCTCACAGAAACTTGCTTGCATATCTGCTTGCAGTTTGGATGATGTGGCGTTAGCATATGGCAAACTTATCCAGCATCTAGCAGTATTTAAAGGATACAAAGGTTTGCACAAATATCTGAATACTTATTAAGTATTCTTGAATTGACATAGCTATGCTTACATATATTTGTAGGCTCATTGCATTATAGTGGTGCTATACTTCAGCTAGTTGCTGATGCTTTGTTCATGTTAGAATAGTAATAGGTATATATAATCCTACTTATAATAGGAATAAGAATAGTAATAGTAATAATAGTATAGTGTCCTACTTAGAAAAGGATTGTATTGTAGTGTCCTAGTTGGAAAAGGTGTCTATTGTAGTGTCTATAAATAGGGTCTTTCTATAATAATGTAGAAACGACAATTCAACAATATTTTTCTCCTATATTTCTCATATGGTATCAAAGCCTCTACGAGCTTGGTAGAAAATCAAAGAACTTCCACTGCTGGTGGGTGGCTATTACCCATATATGCTGCATGTCTGGCCAATGATTATGTTAGCAAAAGTTGGGTCACCGTGCATCTTTCCGGTGACTACTTTCTCATACGTAATTTGTGTAGCATCGTGCCATCTTTCCGGTGACTACCTTTTTTTTCATATTTGATTTGCGTAGCACCGTGCATCTCTTTGGACTACTTTTCATATTTAATTTGCGTAGTACTGTGGATTTTTTTCGAACTACTTTCTCATATCTGAGTTGCATAACATCGTATATCTTTTTGGTGACTCCTCTGATTTGATTTGTGTAGTTCTGTTCGTTTTCCGGTGACTCCTAAATCTGATATGCGTAGGGTTGTGCCATCATTCCGACCCTACCCATATAATTTCTCTCTTTTCAGTAGGGTCATGCCATCATTCCGACCCTACCCATATTATTTTTCTTTTACAATAGGGTCGTGCCGTCAATCTGACCTTTCCTTTATAATTTCTGTTTTCCAGTTGGGTCGTACCATCATTCTGACCCTACCCATATAATTTTATTTTTTAGATTGTGACCAATTTCAGTCATGAAATCTAATACTTCGGCATATGAGCATGTTCCGACCAGTTTTTCGGTGACTTTCTTGTTTAATATCGACTCTTCTATTGATTCCAACATGATCCATATACTTTATACTAGATTTTGAGTACTTTCCGGCGACTGTTGCATTGTGAAGAAGTCTATATGGAGCAACCACCTAAATTTGTTGCTCAGGCGGAGTTTAGTTGCTTTGTATGTCTATTGTGTAAGTCACTTTATGGTTTGAAACAGTCTTTGCAAGCTTGGTTTGGGAAGTTCAACACTGTAATTTTATCACTCTGTGTTTTATCGACATTATGCATCAAATTCAGTATTTCATGAGAAGACCAAACACATTGAGATTGACTGACATTATGCATTAAATCCAGTATTTCATGAGAAGACTAAGCACGTTGGGATTGACGGTCAATTTTGTGAAGTCGAGTGATCAACTTGCATATATCGCACCAAGTCCTTCATTGGTCCTCGATTAATTATATTTGTAACAAGCTAGGTACATATGATTTGTATGCACTAGCTTGAGGGGGAGTGTTAGAATAGTAATAGGTATATACAATCCTACTTAGAATCGGAATAAGAATAGTATATAGTGTCCTACTTAGAAAAGATTGTATTGTAGTGTCCTAGTTGGAAAAGGTGTCTATTGTAGTGTCTATAAATAAGGTCTTTCAGTAATAATGCAGAAACAACAATTCAATAATATTTTTCTCCTATATTTCTCATAGTTCACTTGATTCTTTTTTTTATTCATGGATCATGGATCATGGATGTATATCATTTTTTTTATCACACCCATAAGGTAAACACACACCTCTTTAGGTATTGCTTGCTTTTACACATAATTGCCATATGGTAACAGTACTGTTTTTAACTCTGCAATTCTTCTGTAGCCCTAAGTGCCTACCAAGAGAATGGATCTTAGGCCCAACGAAACTCCAAATGTTAGTTCACTAGGTGAGGATGGCCCAAGATCAAATAAGAAGACAACAACTTATTCCTTCAACAAATTTGGGACACTCTAACACACCCTCCCCCCTGCATGCTCAGAACTAGACAGGTGGATCAGGAACAACATCATATAGGAGCCCAACCAAGAACAGGGATGGATTTGAATCTGATAGCATGTTAAAAAAATAGTCCTTGAGCCTAACTAGACCCGAAAAGTTAGCTCGTGCGGTGAAAATTGCCTAAAATCATTGAAGAGACATGGTAAAAAAATTCCCTCAACCAATGTGGGAGACAGATCTTTCAAGACTTACCAAGAAACTTGCTAAAACTGAAGACAGCCATATGAAATACAGGTCCGCTCGTGTAAAAAATGGTGTTTTGACAGAAATGCAGGCAGAACTGGCAAGCTTTTTTTTTGTCTTTCTAGAGGCGGATAACATTCATGTGTAATTTGGTCCGAAGAAGGATAGAAGTAGGCCGAGTGGAATTATGATTGTGATTGGTAATGAGTTGTGACCAAAGTGTTCTCAGGTAAATACTAGGCCACCTCATTTAGATCACGTACATTAAGCATTTCTGGCAGTAGTGCAGGAATAATTCAGAACTAATTAGCTTTTTCTTGTAGAGAAAAATAACATTGCTGTGTAATCCTGGTCGAGGGAAAAGAACTGATGGACTTTAAATAGGATCATTATAGGTTACTGAGTTATGTCCAAAGTGTTCTCAGGCGAATTCTGATCAATCTCATGCCCTGGAAGGGATCTGTAATTGTTCAGTCTTAAACTGGGCTTTAGTGTACTGTGCCTAAAACTGTATGTAATCCCTCAGACTTCATTGATACATATGCAAGAGTAGGAAAGCCAGATCTATTTCTTTCCTTTCTTCTGTTAAAAAAACATATGCTTTATTCTCCTACATACCTTGGAAAAAAAAGGAAAGCGAAGAGGAAAAATGAATTTATACTGTAGTTTTTATTTTATTTTGGTTTTTTTTTACGTATACTCAATAATGACTGCTTATGTATGTACCTTCAGAAGCTTTTGCTGCTCTGAAACTCGCAGAGGAGAAGTTTGTATCGCTTTCAAAGTCACAAATTCAGCTTGTAAAATTACAATTGCTCCATGATCATGCTTTACATACGTAAGGCGACATCTCTAGTATTTACTTGGTTTTATACTTCTTTTTCCTTGTCTGATTGGATGTAGTTGCCGTTCAGGGGAAATTTAAAATTAGCACAACAGTTGTGTGATGAGCTTGGTGTTTTAGCCTCTTCAGTAACTGGCGTAGACATAGAGATAAAGGTTGAAGCTAGCCTCCGCCATGCTCGAATATTGATTGCAGCAAACCAATTTAGCCAGGTAGCCTGCTTTCCTTTTATTAAACCTCTTTCTAGGTGACTCAATAATAAAGTAGATAAAGTGATGATGTTCCGAGTTCTACATGACCTGCTAATATTTTTGGTCGTTCTATTTCTAGTTTTTGAACTTTGTACCAAAGGATATGATGTGATAATGTAATTAATTGGATTTTCTTGCTCAATCCCTATCATTTTTAATCAATAGAAGAATGTGCCCTCTTGCTCCAAAAAGATGGTAGATAAATAATGAAAAGGAATACAGTCAATTACATCCTAAACTGGTGATGCTTCAATACACCCGTGATAGAAAATTGGATACTTGAGTTCACTTTATGTTTGCTCATTGGTCAGGAAATGATTTCGGTTGTCTATCTATCTGACTTTAAGGCTTTGACTGTTGTTCTATGTGAATCATTATATGGACGTGCTGATGATAATATATTTTCGTTTGTTCATTGCCGTTATGCATGTAGGTCATTTTCATTGCTCTCAACTCCTTCAAATTTCGTGAAAATTGGCATGTTTTTCTGGGCTGGGCATTTCTTTTTCTTGTGAAAATCATGAGGCCATGGTCTAGTTAAGGTGGCTGGACCAGCAAGTCTGGTGTTGGTTCTTAAGTCGAGTAATATTTGATCTTGGCTTGATTTAGTGCATTGTTTCTGGTATTGCAGTTCCTATAAAATGGGCAACACCCTACCTTTGAGTGCGGAATCCCTCTTCACTCTTCTATTTATTGTCTTCGGGGATAAGAAGCACCATAAGCATGCATTCCATGTATGAGTAGTTCGCTTGCAGGTTTGCTTGTGCCTGTGATGCCAAGGATTATAAGACATCCACTCTACTCTCTGATTTTGCAGCCAATGTGGTGATGATGACCATTCTGTGGGACTATTCTGAATGAGTTGTTACTTGTTACCTTAAGATATTTGAACATCAAAAAAAGATTCTGCTTTGCTTTTGGCTTTGGCTTTAATTTCAAAAAGAGATATTTGAACATCAAATTTGTTCACAAGTCCACTTCGAATCTTTTTACCCCAAATTCTCACAATATTTTGTTTCTCGTACATCTAATAACTTGATATTGTGGTTTGCTGTGGAAAGTACTTATCATTATCTTCTGATTTCCTAAGCTATAGGTAATTATTTGATCTAATTTATGCAGTCCAAAGACAATAAGCATATAAAGAATTTCTTAATTACCTTCTTATTGATGTGATTTTCCCAGGCAGCAGCTGTTGCACACTCTCTCTTCTCTATGTGCTACAAATTCAGTTTACAAGTCGAGAATGCCACTGTTCTTCTTTTAATTGCAGAGATACACAAGGTAGTGATTTGCTGTTATGTTAGATAAGTCAGAGTTGAATCAGTATTTTTTATCGCAAGTACTTTCTTATACAAGGTATCACCTTGTCAGAAGAAATGGAACGTCTTTTACCATTTATGCATCTTCACCGGTGTATTGTAACACTTGAACTTTCTTAGGCCTATACTCCTTCCTTTCTCTGACATGATCAAGATGTAATAGAACTTTGTTCATCCACTTCAGAGATCAGGAAATGCTGTTTTAGGTATTCCGTATGCATTGGCAAGCCTTTCCTTTTGTAAATCTTTCAACTTGGACCTTCTCAAAGCATCTGCTACACTGACGCTTGCGGAGCTTTGGCTCTCACTTGGATCAAGTCATGCGAAAAGAGCTTTGGCTCTCATACATGGGGCATTTCCTGTACTTCTTGGTCATGGTGGTTTGGAGCTCCGAGCTCGGGCCTTTATCACTGAAGCAAAATGCTATCTTGCTGACTCAAGCTTTTCAGGTGCCTTATCGGAATTTCAATGCTCAACCTGATAGCTATACTTATCGTAAACAGGACTTTTCATTAGTTTGTGTATAATCATATCATGGTTTTGAGTTATAACTACATCCTGTGTCCTCAACCTCAAACTATAATCCTTCTCCATGTCCCCCAAATAATGCAAACACCTTAAATCTTACAAACTTCATTCTTTAACAAATGGATACCCTTGTCTGGATTTACATGACCCATCATAAGTTAGAACTAAAGGATTAAGATAAATTTGGGTAACTTGTTTCTGTGAGACTTCTTTTTTAGCAATTATACCTCTTGTGGACGCCTAAGATTTTATGAATCAGAATGAAGCAGGAGATCCTGCCTAACTCTCCAGTAGTTCCCCTCATATCCAGCCACAACTTGTCATTTACTTTTCCCAATCAAGCTGCCGCTCCATCCCCACTTCTCATGGGTTCATATATCCTTTGACCTTGAAATTCTTTGATGATTAATTTGTTTCTCTTTAGAAATGATTCACCTTTACCTCATTTGAGACTCTTACCTTCAATTAATGCACACACATGGAGACATGCTAATCATTTAAAAATTGACAGTTAACTTGCTACTGAATTTTCTTGTTGGCACTGTTTTCTTATATTCTTGAGCTCTTAATCTGTGCTTAATGATACCTTATTGTTCTCAGTATGCGAAGAACCAGAGATTGTACTTGAACCATTAAGGCAGGCTTCCGAAGACCTGGAACTTCTAGAGGTTAGTCAATATGGGAACAATTTAGTATTCCAATTAGGTACATCTACACTTATTAAAGAACTTCAGCTTGGGTTTCAAGTTCCATATGACGATATTTTCCTGTGAAGAAAAGAAAAATTAAAGGAAAAGAAACAAATCCATGAAATTTGAAATTTTTCGTATTAATGTGCCAATAGAAGTACTCTAGATATGTTTGTGGGGAATGATATACATCTATAGCTTAGTGAAATAATTTCTAGAAAATACAAAAGTTGTATTTCATGACATCCATCTTCCTTTTTTTTTCCGTTCAATTTTCTTCCTCTTTACCCTTTAAAAAGACATTAACTCTAAGAAAGTGTGTGTCCCCTCAGATCCCTCGTGCTTGTACTGTGTTGGAGTGCGTGTGTGTGTGGGCCTGTATTCATGCATATGGACAAATAGCTACAAACTTGCTATACCAAATTCTAACATGTTAAAAGCTATGTTGTTTGGACTTTCCAAAAATACTGCCGTGCCCGTGTCGGATCCTTAAAAAATGCACTATTTTTGGAGGATCCGACATGCACCTGTCGCCATTATTGAAGAGTTGGAGCAACATAGGTTAAAAGTAGAATATACATGAGAAAAGTAAAGGCATAACTATCTAAAGCTTTCGATTGGATGATGTGAAGGAAAATTAGAAAGGGAATGTAACGAAGAAAATGAAGGTACAATTCTCCAAAGAGTAGTTACCAATTATGTGGGATTAATGGAAAGAAAACAATGGAGTGAATCCGAAAAGGAACAATTCTGTAAGATTAGGATTCAGTTAGGTGAATTTAAATGATCCCCAAAGGTGTGACCTAGTGGTTAATGAAGTGGAATGAAAATCACGAGGTCCCAGCGGAAGCAAAAAACACTAGGTGATATCTACCCATCTGCCTGAGCCTTGGTGGATAGAGTTCACCGGTATCTATGCCGGTGGGAGGTATCAGGCACCTGGTAGAATAGTCGAGGTGCTTAAAAGTTGGCTCAGACTCTATTGTCAGAAACTTTTTTTTTTTATGACCTTGTCATAAACCTTTTTTAGTGAGTTAAATTCTCTTCAGACTTAGTACCAATTGGTGAGGTGAAGTAAAAGAGAAAGAGTAAAGTGTGAACTACTTTACTCCGTTTTCCTGACACTTCCCAAAGAAGGTATTTTCCATTAATTTTTTTTTGGAAATCAGTAACTTCGAAAGTATTTTCCATTAATTATCTCTGAGTTTTCCTTATTATCCTCCTCATCCATTCTATTTTCTTTTCCGTCATATTTAGTTCTGTTTTCTGGGCCTTGCAGAATAACTTCTGGACTCCAGCTTCTATTTGTTAGCTGAATTCAAGAAAATAATGGTCTTCGTTAGATGTTTAATCTGCAAAATTTATTCTTGTTTCATCAATTCTCATGAATGTGGTAGTTGTGAATGCTTGTTTCCTTTGTGTAGTGGTAGATTTGACATTTCGCTTCCATTTCCCCGGAAATTATCACATTTCTTTCACTGATTCTCTAGAGTACAACAACATACCCAGTGTAATCCCGTTAGTGGGATCTGTAGCGTCAACCAGAAATAGGAACCATGGAGAGGTACTCTAGAAAATAAAGATTTAAAGCATATGTAGTAGAGTAGTAACTTAAGCACTGCCAGAGTAGTACCATAAGAAAGATGAAGGTGAAACGAAGTTGTGATTATTGTGCCTAAATGTATACAATTCAAGTATCTAGGTTAGTTTTTCAGGAGAATGGCATGATAAATGGAGATGTAATCCTAGAATCAACATAAGGGGGCTAATGCCTGTTTCATTTTAATTTATACCATTAAAACTAAAAAAAGAATTAAAATAGGTGGCTAATGCCTGTTCCATTTTAATTTATATTGTTATAAAAATATAAAAGAATTAAAATAAGTGTCTGAAATGGACAAGTGCTACGAGATTGCTAGTAACATGAATTGTTTCCAGTTTTAATGGCGTGCTAGGTTTTAAATTATTTATCTTTGTGAGAAATATTGGAGAAGAATATTATTGAATTATTGTCGTGTCTACATTATTACATTGAGACCCTATTTATAGGCACTACAATACAATCCTTTACCAAGTAGGATACTATTTACTATTCCTATTTCTATTCCTATTCTATTCTAAATAAGATTGTATAAACCTATTCCTATTCTACTAAGATTGTATAAACTTATTCCTATTCTAGTAGGATTGTATAAACCTATTCATATTCTAACACTCCCCCTCAAGCTAGTGCATACAATTCATGTACCTAGCTTGTTACAAATGTAATTAACACGAGGATCGATGAGGAGCTTGGTGAGATATCTGCAAGTTGATCATCGACTTCACAAAATTGACAGTCAATCTCAATGTGCTTGTCTTCTCATTAAATTCGGGATTTGATGTATAATGTCAGTCAATATCAATGTGCTTGTCTTCTCATTAAATACTGGATTTGATGCATAATGTCAGTCAATCTCAATGTGCTTAATCTTCTCATGAAATACTGAATTTGATGCATAATGCCGATAAAACACAGAGTGATAAAATT
>NW_006239280.1:279536-290249 GCF_000226075.1 Solanum tuberosum | reverse complement strand
AAAAGACACATGATGCTATGCAACTCAGATATGAGAAAATAGTTCGAAAAAATCCACGGTACTATACAAATTAAATATGAAAAGTAGTCCAAAGAGATGCACGGTGCTACGTAAATTAGATATGCAAAAAAAAAGTAGTCACCGGAAGGATGGCACGGTGCTACACAAATTATATATGAAAAAGTAGTCACCGGAAAGATGGAACGGTGCTACACAAATACCAACGGATATGGGGTTGACACAAAACAGCCCTAGAAAGTCACCGAAAATCGATGCATGGTGACCTGTCTGACTGAGTTTCGTCCCTTGAACATGGGGTTCATGCATGTATCATTTGTCCTACTTTTATTAACATAATCATTGGCCAGACGGGCGGCATATATGGGTAATAGCCACCCGCCGGCAGCGGAAACTCTTTGATTTTCTACCAAGATCATAGAGGCTTTGATACCATGTGAGAAATATTGGAGAAGAATATTATTGAATTATTGTCGTGTCTACATTATTACATTGAGACCCTATTTATAGGCACTACAATACAATCCTTTACCAAGTAGGATACTATTTACTATTCCTATTTCTATTCCTATTCTATTCTAAATAAGATTGTATAAACCTATTCCTATTCTACTAAGATTGTATAAACTTATTCCTATTCTAGTAGGATTGTATAAACCTATTCATATTCTAACAATCTTAATAGGTATTTCCAGTCTAGATGAACTAATGCATCATTTGGGTACTCTATTTTGGCTATATTCTGGATTTATGTAATGTTAATTCTCGTCAGATATTAAACAAAATTGGAGTTACTAGGCTTTTCTGCTATCATATTTGAATATGGGAAGCCTAACCTAACAATCAATTAAAAAAGGAGATTAGGGATCATTGCTTTTTGAGCATGTTTCACGTATCTTTTTTACCTATTCATCTTAGCATTGACTCAATTTTTTGAGCAATAAGGGAGGACAATTTGAAATTGGCACATGAACAGCTCAACTAAACCTTCTTTGTGATTCAAATAGGTGAGGTCGCACCATTCATTTTTTTTGAAATCCTTTTCAAGGATAATAGGTCAGGTCACAATCGTAAATCATGCGTGAAGACTACTTCTCAGCCTACTTTACTACTCAAAAATCTCTTCTTGTCTTACTTAAGTTTGATTGATTACCATTATAGAGGAACAGAACTATCTCCACAACGAATCTACTCCAACTTGTATTGCTTGCACTGAACTGTTTCTGTTTTCTGGTAAAGTGGAATTGCCTTTGTTTGGCTAACAACTTCAAGCTTTAACAACCCCCTATCCCCCGGCCATAAAAAGGAACGAAGAAAATGCATTTCTGACATGACAATGACTCTTCATATGCAGTATCATAAATTGGCTGCCGAAGCGTTTTACTTGATGGCCATTGTATATGATAAGTTGGGGCAGCTGGACCACAGAGAAGCAGCAGCTAAGTCATTTAGGAAACACATCACCACTCTTGAAAGCTCTGATATTTGAAGATCCTCGTCAATATTTTGCTAAGAAACCAGTATCTTACATAAATATTCCTTTGGTGAGTGATTATTTGTCTTCTTGCAGCTACTTATGAAAATAACTTTTAGCTTTTTGATACAGCATTGTTCACTAGATGGAAGGTTATCTATTAAAGTGCATCAGTAGTATAGTTTTGTAACTTTGTATATATTTGAAACTGAAACTCTTGCTGCAAGTATGAATTCACGATTCGGGAGTTACCATATTAAATGGGAAAGGATTGTGCTAGCAGAAGGAAAAAAATAAGTTGAGATGACCATAATGTTTTACCCTGTACTATTTAGCTTAGTCGAGGGTTTTTGGTTTTCTTCAGTTCCGAAAGAGTATTGCTTGGTTTTAAGAACAAGAAAAATTAGCGCTAAATAATTTATTCTGATTGAAACTAGAAAAAGAAATCATCTGTAAAGTGCCCAACTAGAAAATTGAGAGACAATAGATAATTGGAAGTTGGATGTAGCATCTGGCATTGCTCTTCAGTTATTGTACAGGAAAGACAATTTTGTTTATTTATTTATGTGGGGAATAACCCTTACCCATGTTGTCTATTTGACATTTATCTCCTCATTCTGCAAAAAAGAAGAGCATAATACCTTCTTAATGCTCTTAGAGATCTAAATGGGGAAAGAAGACTTCTGAATTACCAGATACGCGGTACTTTTAGTATGATAAGTTTGTCTTCACTATCCTCTTTGCCTTTTCTATTGAAACAGGGAGGTTCCCTTCTATTTGTAGGGCCCACAAGTAAGACAGCTAGATCAAAAGGCGAAAGAGTTTTCTTACTCCAGTTGGGGTTGCTCGCAAGAACTATCTGATTATGTTTTCTTTTTCCTATCACAGGCTGTTTTCTATCGTTGCAGACGTGCCTTGTTACAGCTTCGTTGTTCATGCAGCATTAGAAGCATTGGGTAGTGAAGATAGAACAGATGTGGCTTTCCGATTGCATGAAATTTTAGAAACTCCTCTAATTTCTTGGCAAGTGTACCATCCAGATATCAGGTTAGCCTCTTAGTGCTCGGTGACTGGTATGCCAGTGAGAGTATTAACATTTTCTAGTATGATTGTTGGAATTCTCGCCCCTCTTGCAAGGCCTATAAGAGGCTTAGGCTAAACGGTTTACCAGGGGATTCAGATTAGATGTCCACAATCTCTGATCGGGTGATAGAGGTCTAACGAATCCCCCCTGAAGAGATTGTCTGTAGTAAGAACCCATCTCCAACTTTTCTGATGATGTGTATGTATCTTTCTATAGTATATGTCCAAGTTTGGAGAGAAAGCACCATACAATCTTCTCTCTTTGTACAGATTGTTCTATAGTATTATTAGTAGTATATAGGTATTTGATATTGAATATGACATGAGACTTGAGAGTGTTATTATGAGTCTCCATGTTAGAAGTTGAGATTTTCAAGCTTGTCTCCTCATCAACATGATAGAATCATTTGCACCATTTATATGATTTCCGAACAATTCAGAATGCAATCAATGGTGCAAACTGCAATCCCAACATGTCCCCATAAGCTAGAATACACATTAAATCATATATTAATAATATCAATTTAACAATATGAATTTCGAGAAAAGCAAAGATAATATGTTTCAACATATCTTGATTCACTTTTCGAATTTTATTGCAAATGACTCAAATCTCACCAACTTCTCACAAGATATACATGCAACAACAACCTAGTGAAATTCTATAAGGTGTGAGGAGGGTAGGTTGTATGTAAACCTTATCCTATGTTGTGGAGGTAAAGAATTTGTTCTTGGAGGACCTTCAACTTGAGTATAAAATATCAAGGTAGGTACGGAAAATAAAAAAATGACAGTGAAAAAAATAAAGTAACTAATAAAGAAACAATAACAATCACAAAATAATGTGATAACTTAATATAATAAGCTATCACGCTTCGAGTCTACACCCTGGATGTGGTCGGCACTCGAGAACCATTGCTGGTCCCCAAGCGAACCCTTGGCCCGACTGACTACTTAGCGGAAGACATACTCAAGAGATAAAAGTCTTGAAAACAAAAGTTTTGAACATTTAAACTCAAAGTAAAACCTTAACTCAAACTGTTTGTAAAATACTTAATAATGTAAGTATAATAGTTTATAGAAACATCTCAAGGAAAAGGAAAAGTAAATACTGAAAGACTTCTCAACTCTGTCTATTATGAAACCTCTATTACTCAAGATGGATGTCGGGACAAGCCCCACAACATCTCATGACAATTGACTAGAAAATAAATGTGAAGTCCCCCGGAATGCAAGGAGGCTCACCCAAGCTCTCTGGAGTGCAAAGTGATCTCAATGAAAAACTTGTTGATCATCCTGAACACATGTTTATGCGTCATAATAAGATGCAGGTCGAATGACATCAATACATTGAATGTACGAGTATGTAATATGACTGAATAACAAATACTGAACTGAATGACTGAAATAGATAAAACATAAACTCAACTGAATGTAAAGGATTAAAGGAATGAAACCATTTAACTTTACAAAATACTTTCTCATCTTTGAACTTTAACATAATAAGTGATATATAAAAATATACATTAACTCTATTGGGAGATTCTCTAACCGACAACCATCACTATGAGCTAAGTGATGATATAACGTCTTGTCCACGCTGCTAGAACTGTTCTATATCGTGTCGGGATATAGAACACCTCAACTAAGTGGATCCGCTCTGCCCGAAGGCACTAAGGATTCATCTAAAAAGTATGATTCTGTATCCATGTGGGCAAGACATGGTTTATGGGGTATGAGTTGTCTGAACTCTCCCCCATATCGGTGCTCAATACTACTCCCAATAATATATACTATTGCTCATATGTATAAAAACATTACTTTTTCTCTAGTTTGAGATAATTGCTCAAACTATCCTCTTAAAAGAGGTAACTGCTCTGAACTGTCTCTAAAACTCATAGTTCATTTAAAAAATAAGGTTTCTCTTTGCTTAATGTAAAAATACATTCTGGTTGAGATAATTACTCAAAATGGGGCCTCTTTAAGAGGTAACTGCTCTGTACTTAATCTTTCTGAAAACACTTTTTAACTTTTCTCAAAAAGTCTACTCTTTTTCTTCCTGTAAAAATGAAACATTTAGGAAATACTTAGTTCCGTTGTACTCGTTCTCAAACTGTTCTTTACTTCCTCAAAACTCAGTTTAAACAGTAATGTTTTGTTTAAAAGATCCTCAATAAGAATGCACTAAATACTCAAAATAAGGCATGCTGAAAAATAGTCATGAACAATCAACTCAATAATCACAATTCACATTGTATGACAATTCAATGATTTGGAATAGGAATTCAAAAACCAACAACTCAAGAATTCAGAAACTCAATATCAACTCATCTCAAGAATACCGAAATCTAAGTATGGAACCCTGTATTACTTTTTTACTGATTTGAAAGTAGATATAGAGAGTAAGGACGAACTAATCCAACACTATGATAGCCTTACATATCTGGGAAGAACAAAGTTCTTGGCAAAATAGATGAAATTTGAAGAACACTTGAAAACCCTACCTTTTCTCCTTTTGAATCCTTGTTCTAAGTCTTTGAAGTGTTAAAGAACGTAAAATAATGTTTTAACACTATTTAGACTCGTAATTAGGTGGAAAAGGATCGTGATTTAGGCTTAGAAGGAGTGGGAAAAGACTGAACTACCCCTCTTTAAAAGCTGACAAAAACTGTCCACGGGACTATCTACGGTTCGTGGTTTTTCGTGGAATTGATATTGAATTATAAAGACTCAAAAGTCCATTTACGGGTCCAAACGATGGCCCATAGGTGGACTTTGGCCCGTCAGTTGGATCCATAGGATTTGGGTCCCAAAATTTGATTCCAGTACTCTACCGACGACTTGACAGGACGGGTCGTCGTTCCGACTTAGAAACAGTCTCTAGTAAAATGGTCATAACTTCTTACTCCGAACATGAAATGAGGCAAACTTGGTGGCATTGGAAAGAGGACTCAAAGAACTTTAATGTGGTAGGTCATAAGACACCTAATTCATTATGTGCTGAGAGATATGATCGTTTGAAGTTGACCTAAGTAGAATCTTATGTCAAAACTTAATCGGTAAGGAAGCTTTCTACTCAACTTTGTGCTAAGGGGTTCTTGTGACCTTAAGTCATATCCAAAAGTCATTCCCACACTAAAGAATTGACCTTAAAAGCTAAGAAAAATTAAGAATATCTCGGTACGACCTTATACTCAAATGAAGAATGCTTCAAGTTTTAACTTAGAAATTTTCGGAATGTTACATAAAACATCAAATGAAAATGTAATCAAAAGCAAGACATCATAGGAATAATGTTAAGTTCCTCAAAAATCAAGACAACACTCTACACATACTAACTTTGTACCCTAATATGCGACCTCAATACTCTCATATCTAAGGTCATGTGCTCGGTAACATGAAACTCTGCCTTGTCCTGACTAATCATCTCTCTCCAATATGTTTTCTGCCTACTTCTAGCTCTCATTGTACCTCCTATATCCAACTCTGCACACCTCATCACTAAAGCATCTGTGCATCCAAACCATCTCCGTATTGCTTTCCTCATCTAGTCCACTACGGAGGCCACTCTTATCTTGTCCCAGGTATTCTTATTTTGAATCTTATCTACCTAATATGTCAACACATCTATCCGAGCATCCTCATTTTCGCAACTTGCATTTTCTAAAATGAAAGTTCTTGACTGACCATTACTCTACCCCATACAACAAAGTCGGTCTAACCACCACACTGTAGAAATTATTTTTAAGATTAGATGGTACCTTTTTTTTTTATCATACAAGCCTCCATTTCATCCATGCCGCACCAATACGATGTGTGACATCATCGTCGATGTCCCCACTTTTCTGAATTACAGACCCAAACTATCTTTGTTGAGGATAACCTATGTGTCAAGCCTCTCTTCCACACTTGCCTCATGCATTGCATCTTAAATTTGTATTTCAAATATTTCATTTTGGTCTTTACTCAATCTGAACTCTTTTGACTTCAGGATTGTCTCCACACCCTCCAACTAGCATTTACTTTATTGTGTCTCATCAATTAGTACTATGTCACCTACAAACGACATACACCA
The DNA here is from genome assembly GCF_000226075.1 of Solanum tuberosum. Lineage (NCBI taxonomy): Eukaryota > Viridiplantae > Streptophyta > Magnoliopsida > Solanales > Solanaceae > Solanum > Solanum tuberosum. Next base: position 283,599 of record NW_006239280.1, on the reverse strand, counting down.
TGAGATCATGATCAGTCAGAGAAAGTTCACTCTTGATCTTTTGAGAGATCAGTTTAGTTGTGTTAACACTTGAAGTCAGTCTTATCTCTTCACTCATGCAATTTATCAACTGACTATGAGAAAATTACGCGGATAAGCAAACATATACTAGTTAATTAGTTAACATAGCTACATTTTGACTTAATTACCATTCGTCACTAATTTCTAGGCAAAATTACACGGTCGAGTTTCAGTTGTATAAATGTGTCGATTGAGTTTCAGCTGTATAAACGTGTAGTTTTCGGAATTTGTATTATATAATTTGCATAACTTTTTTGTAATGTAACTTGTATAATATAATTTGTAACTGTTTAAAGTTCAAATGCTTGTATTTGTATAAATTCGTTATTTTGAGTTTTATCAGAATTTGTATAATATAACATTTGTATAATTCCGAATTAGCTCAATTATACAAATACACACGAATTATTCAAACATAGACACAATAATACCAATGATGTTACCCATAACAATTTAAACTGTAGCTACAACCTGTAAATATGCAAACTATAACTAAGGAGCATAATTAATTATATTATGATAGCTATTTGCGAAATTTACTCCAACAAATATAATAGTTGTACAATTTCTAATATAGAAAGAAGAATACACAATATAATCGTGTAGAAATTTAGTCAGTTATAGTTTGTTACTTCTTTTCGTTTCTATTTGTTTGTCTTACTTTTCTTGTTCGTTCGTTTTTAAAAAAAAAAGTGTAGCTCTTTTACTCTTTGAGGACTCTTTAATTCTAATTTTCCATATGACATGTTTAAAACCGTGAAAAAATATGTTGGTACAATATTCTACACATTTTTAATTAAAACAACTGATCAATTCAAAAAATTTCTTTACTTTCTTAAATTTCATATCAAAACAAAATCAGACTAATAATTAGAACATAGGGAGTAGTCTATTACTCATGACCTTATTTAGATATTTTTTTTGTTAATAGAATAATCAATTGTTGTAGTAGTGTAGGGTTTTGTGCTTTGTCAAAAGCCTATGAAACATCACTTTATGAGGAAATATTGATTCATTGATGAATTCCCAATGGGAGGAGAGAAAAGTAGGATTTATGTGTACGTTATAGTCATTGCATGAAGGAAATGGGAAGCATTTGCATTTCCCAAAGAGAATCGAATCATTCTTCCTTTCTTTTTGCTTTTTCACAGTTTGCTACAGCTCTGTTTAACACTCCCCAAGAAAATGGTGGGTGGTTCCTTTGTTTAGCTTGGGTGGGAGGAGGGGGGGGGGTTACTTAAATTATTATTATTATTATCATTATTATGATGATGATATTTAATCTCTTTATTCTTTATTTTTATATTTGGTTATATTATCTTGGCTGAGCCAATTTGACAACAGTCCACGTAGTAAAATAAAACTTTTGGAGCATATTTTAGTTAATCGGGTCCCAAATGAGTATCAAACATCGTATGAAAAATATAAGTAATTTTTTAAAATAATTATATGATGTTCAAGATTTGGACAGAGAAGCACTCCTACTTTTTGGTGTAGGATACAAGTTAAAGAATCAAGCTTGTATCAATAAAGTGAGAATTTAAATAACCAATCAATTGAGCTATTAAAACTCGTTTAAGTGCTTCTAGCAGGAGTTTGTACAACATTTTACTTTTAATACTAGTACTAGTAATAGATTGCGTTATGAAATTTTGAAATGCAGTCAGAGCACGAAAATTCTAAATATAAGTTGATGGTCTATGTCAAAATATTCTTTTGACACATTAGGCTAGTAGTTTTGAAAATGAGTATATCATGTGAAAATACATGTTTTTTCATGTAGATGTATTAATTTTTGCAAGTGCTATCTATAGGAAAGAGTGCTTTGTAGTACTTCCTCTGCCTCAAAATTAGTGATCTATATCATTAAAAAGTATTCGTTTTAAATTACTTTGTTAATTTATAAAAGATATACGTAATATATAAATTTTGTCATATTTTGAGTGTATATAAGTTTGATTCTTAAACTAGTATAAAGTTGAATAAATAGACACTTATGTCCTACCTGAAATCCTACGTAACAATTCACGTCATATGTGGATGATGTCACGTAGGATACATATGTCTACTTGTTCAATTTTATAAAGAGTAAATGTTTAATTGTCACATCAAAAGTTAGGTCAGCTTAAATCAAGTTAAATGACATGTTTATGTATTATGCCTTTATAAAATCCAGATAAAATTATTTTGTCCATAAAACTAAAAAAGAGTAAAACAAACACTTCTTATTTATGATTTCTTACTGAACATGTAAAAATGAAAGTGTGTCAACTAATATGGAACATATAGAGTACTCCCTCAATCCATCTTTACTTGTTCATGTTTAATTTAACACATCTCTTAAAAAAATACATAAATAATATAATTTACTATATCATCACCCCCTAACTATTGCTATAAATCATGTAGATATCGAAAACTAAAATGATAAAATAGATATTTTTTGGAATTGTTGATTTGAAAAATGATGTTTTTATGGTGCTTCTTTTTACTTAGTTGTGAGTGTTCCATTAATTTCTTGGAGAATGGTGTGCTTGGTGGTTTTTGTCTTTAGACCTAAAAGAAGAGAAAGAGAAAAAGAAAAGAAAAAAAAAATGACAGCAAAAAAGGGAAAAAAAAAAGAAAAGATAGAGAGAGTATTAGATACTCACTACATTACACTAAAAAGAAAAGATGGTCAAATTGGACCTCGAAGACTACCTATGCCATCATCAGCTTCGACTATCTTTATCGATAATCGTCTACAATTTTTTCACTTTCTTCCATTTTCAAATTCATCTACCCTCTTTTTTTTTCTCCATTCGATATTCGAAATTTACTAAATTTATGATAGTAACACTCATTAAGGAGTAAACCACAATCTATCAAACCTAGATTTAATATTTTTTAGTTTGATTAACTTAAAATTATACTGATCGACTTAGTAAGAAGTTAATCGTTCCAAATATCTTTATTTTTAAATTCACATTTAAAATATCTAATTAAAAATAACAAAAGGCTTTAAATGTTTTACCATCCCACCATTCTGATTTCATAATTTCTTGTAGTGTTAGAGATAGAATTTTATAACAATATTAATAAAAGTTATTAAGTTCACGTGAATCACTTTATATCGTGTAACCGTCCTTTGCCACCTTGAACCACCTCATATCATAATATGTTATTATATCTCACATTGATATATGATGTTGTTGTTATTAAATATTATTAAATAAATAAAGAAGAAAAAGATATGTAACGTACTATCCCTGTGTAGCCATGCAACTTTAACTTCGGCTTCGAATTTACCTTCAAATACGTCCATTTTACGAAATCTGACACACACGAGTGCACATCATTAATTACCCCTCCCCAAAAACCCCCAATATTTTTTTGGAATATAGTATATTGTTCAATTTATTAATGGAACTAAATCTATTCTAGCATATTATTTATCATTTTATTTTAAGTTATTAGCAATTGGATTTTCTAAAAATAAAATTAGAAATTGACTTAATGGTTGACGAGGTTAAAAATTCATCTCTAGATTCTAAGTTCAATTCTCTTTACGAAAATTCTGAGATTACAACACTTTCACGTAATACAAAAACTCTATACATCATATACATGTAAGCATTTTTAATATGTGAGATTTAAAAATTCAAAAATAAGAAATGCCATGACCGATGTAAAAAGTATTTGCACTTGGATACATGGTACTAAACCATTCCATTTCTTACTATCTATACTAAAAGCATATTAATTTTTGCTTAGCAATTAATATTTGTCATTTTAGAAAATTAAAATAAAATTAATTCTATTTTTTAAAATCTTTATCCTTACTCTAATACATGTGAAGTGAGATTAATATTGTGAAAAGAAATAATAGTATTAGTTTAAAATAAAAATTAAATAAGAATAATATAGTTAATTAAATTATCTTTTCAGTTGATATTTTCTTGAGAGACATCTAAAACAAACATGAAAAATAAATAAATCAGAGGAAATAATCATTTTAACAACC
>NW_006239280.1:257893-278210 GCF_000226075.1 Solanum tuberosum | reverse complement strand
CCATTAATCATCTAGCAAGGGGATTGTTAGTATTTTTTCAGTGATTGAAGACAGAACTCGCATTATAACATATAGTAGTAAAAATATTTGAAACTAATAATTTTTAAATGACTAAATTACCCTTACCTCGGTTTGATATAAAGAAAAATATGTTCAATGAGTATCCTTTTGACTTACTTATGCAACTTTGACCTTCAAGTACAAAATTGGAATATTCAAATATTATTAAAGGAGTGACCATTTTTATTTTTTTCTTTTGAAAGGGAGACATGACCCCTCCTCTGCAGGTGAATTTTGAGATAAGAATAAACTTGTGGGGGTCAATTTAAATACAACGAATATTCATTTTGTCTGGCTTCAACTTCAAACCTATTTAGCTCATGTCCATTTTCTCCAATCACAACCCGCCATGTAAGCAATTTTTTGCCACATGGGACCTATGATGTCTGCCACGTAAGCAAATTAAGGGCCCTAAAATGATTTAGTCAAAGGTTTTTTTAATTGGCAGTAAACAGATCATATCATCTCAACTCCTTTAAGTCACTTTAATTTGTGTTTTAGTGAGTTGTATCATGTATGCATGTTTGTGAATTAATCATACTATTCTTGGTAAGTGGTAATATTAACACACCTTTTTTTTAAAATAAAGAAAAAACAATTCTAGTGTGATTTCACACAGGAAAACAATAAAATGTACACAAATTTTGGTACTCTTTGAACATCAAAGAGTTACGAATACAATAATTTTATAATATCCACCTTGGAATACAAGAAGTAGATTTTACAAAAAAAAAATAAACTCACGAAAATAGAAACAGGTGAATCGAATGACAAAGTAAATTCAATTAAATTCTAATTTGTATATTGTAAAATTTGATTTTAGAGGCGGCGTTTTTAACTAGATCTTTTTCATTTGAATCTGAGACACTTAAGTAAAGATAAAAGAGTCTCGGTCAATCATTATATTCTATCACAATCTATATTGATCGGTAACTATTAAAATGTGATGAGAATATTTTTAAGAAGGGTATAAATGGAATTTAATGATGTACTTTGTTTGGTATATATCGGTTTCATTCCACGCACATATATCCATTTTCCTATCTCTTGAAGCCTTAAAAGATGAGAACTTTATCAAATTAGACAAATATATCTTTAGAATCCAACGTTAGTTTCTTTAATTTTTTTTTTGTTTGGGAAATATCACTTTTCTTTCTTTTTACTACTACAACTCCACTATATTTTGTTTTTGAGTATATTTGCATGGGATTCTACTGTTTAAAGGGTGGCTAAGTGAAAGTATAATTAATTATTTTTTAAATATAAATAAGAAAAAAGAACACCCACCGTTGCCTTTATTTATCCTTCACGATTTTCGAGGAAGTTTTCAGTATATATATAGCTCTGCAAACAACACCAAAAATCCACAAGTTCAATATTTCTTCTAGTACTCCTGCAAACAACAGCTACCAAAGTTGTTAATCTTAAAGTTATTTTGTGTTTTATTTATTTTAATTTATATTTCTTCCTATCCAAGGTCAGCATTATTATTCATGCAACTCATTTCTTGAAATATTCATCACTTATATCTATCCCTCTTCTTCTTTTCTTAATGGTGTAGTTAGTGAGTATCACTATTAGAAACAATTTTTTTTAATCGTGAATCAGTGGAAAATTTATGTTAAAAATGTGATTTTCTATTCATTTTTCATTGAATCACCTCATTGAAAAAATGTGTGGTAGAAAACATATTTCTCACTAAAGTACTAAGAAGCTTCCTAATTTTTCATATAAATATTTACTCTACTATTTTTTTTCTTTCCATATTGATTCAATCAAAATATAAGTGGAAATAACTACGGAATATTTTTTGTGGAAAATTCAGTAGAAATTTTTTAAGTCGTGTACTAAGGGGAAAACTGACGTTTTGCTTTAAAATTTTGTTCAATATATCTTTGGTTAAAATATTGAGGACAACTTTTTTGCTTACGAACGTAGTTTGACCGTACAGTTGTCGTTTTGAAATTTTCTTTAAACGCAAAAACAAAATGATTTTTTAGGCAATTATGTTTTAATGTTGATTTATGCCATGCAGTGTTGTTCTAACATGTTCAAGTGAATTCAATATTTTTTTATTAGAAAATATAAATATATGAAAAATTATCAAAATTACAACTTCTGAATTCATATTAAACTCATCAAAATTAAATTTTAGATTCGTATTATTTAATGTGACCGACTTAATTTCTCAAAAATATATTTTAATTTTTTTTTATTATTATAGGGAAAAAATGAGCAGACCAGGAGACTGGAATTGTAGGTCATGCCAGCATTTGAACTTCCAAAGGAGAGATTCATGCCAAAGATGTGGTGAGCCAAGACATGGTGGTGCTCATGAATTTGGAAGTTGTTTTGGCGGAAGAGGAGGAGGAAGCTCCTCCCCTTTCGGATTCAGTACCGGGCCTGATGTAAGGCCCGGTGACTGGTACTGCAATGTTGGAAATTGCGGTGCGCATAACTTTGCAAGCCGCTCTAGCTGCTTCAAGTGTGGTGCTTTTAAGGATGAATCCTCTGGTGGTGGTTGTGGTGGTGGTGGTGGTAGTGGTAGCTTTGACGCTGACCACATGATGTCATCGCGCCCGAGAGGCTTCGCGTTCGGTGGTGCCAGTGGTGGCAGTCGCTCTGGATGGAAGTCTGGTGACTGGATTTGCACCAGGTACTTAATTTCGCTACGTACCTTGGTGTCTAAGTAAATCGTCTAATTTAACTTGTTATAACATGCTATTTGCTTATGTTTTAAATTATTATATGTGCAATTAATTAAATTAGATTATCATAAGATGAAACAATAATGTATATCTTTTTTATATTGTCAATTTATATAAATTTAAGTTATAACTCAAAAATAAGTAAAATATAACTTATTGAGTTGAAGGTCTATCGAAAATAATCTATCTAGTTTTATAAGAATAGTAATAGAGTACTCAAGACTTTGGTGATAAAGATGTGCAAAATTAAATATACATTCATAATATCTAATATTTAACCTCCGTACGCCATATAGATTTTCAGCGAATTATGTGCGCTGGACTATCATTCGCCTAAGGTAGCTCTGCCATGCACAAGGACAAAATCACTTATAAACCAACTTTTTCACACTCATTTATGAAATTACACTAAATATGTTAATAATGTGTATATATATTTTTTTGCTTCAACTTCTCTTTCTCCTTTCAAAAAGTAACACTTAAAAGGTGGTGATTGTTTAGTTACCAACTTTTATTAAAGTAGTTTCTGTCTGGTTTGAATAACACCCAGCATAAGCATGAATGCTTTTAATTACAATGTCGACTTTGTTTTTCTTTTTAAAAAGTATGAAAAATTGTCGTGCATGTATTATTAATAATTTAAATCCTTAATTAATTATTTTGTTATTAATTATGAACAGGTTAGGGTGTAATGAACACAACTTTGCTAGTAGGATGGAGTGTTTCAGATGCAATGCACCTAGGGACTTAGCTGGTAACAAGTCTTCATATTAATTCATCATTGATTCTCCATTTTTGGGTAATTAATCAAAATTCCCTCTTAATTAATTTTACAAAAATAATTATTAATTATTAATTAATATATTTTATATATAATATGTTCAGGTGTTTCAGTCTAAGAGAGAATCAAGCTAGAAAGACGTGAAGAAGATCTTCTCTTTTTGCCCTATCAAATCCAACCTGCTCTTTTTTTTTTTTCCTTTAATATTTTGATATTTATATTATTTACTTGTAGGAATCTTTTAGATGAATTATGAAAAAAAGAAAAAAAAGTATATCCGAGTGGAGCAGAATCTTTATTTTGCGAGCTTTATTAGGTATTTTTATTTTAAATGTAGCCTTTGTACTTGTTTCAAGCTAGTATTTAGTATCAATGTGTGTTATGAAAGAGCTTCTTCTTTTGTCTTATCTAATCTTTTGTTTTAAAATAATATACGTGCATCGCGTGGATACTATACTGGTTAAATTTTTAAAGGAAAAGAAAAAAAATGAAAAGTTGCACGTATATATGGACCAGTAGAAAAATAATTTCACTTGTTAAACTTATATGCATTAAAATTCTATCAATAAGGCAATGATTGTGAGTATTTTTAATTATATAAGTACAATCTTTGAATAAACATTGCTCTTAATTTGTTAAAACAAATAAGTTTTTTTTTTTAAAAAAACTTTAATAATATATTGAACTAGTAAAAGAGAAAGTAGAACTACGTAAATTAGAGCTTTAATATAATTATTTTTATTAGATTAATTATGTGATGCAATTGAGGAACATGAATGCACAAACAAAATGGTCATTTTATTGGGGACCTAATTATTCAAGTATTTCATTATCACCACAACTTATAATTTCGCCAATAGAACAAATGAAAGACTTATTTGTTCTAATTATTATGATTAATAAGAATCGATAAGATGCAAAATTACCCATATTTAATTGTACAACGTCATGGTGTCCTTTTTTTTGTTTTTTGACCTTAGTGTAGGGTTTGCCTAGTTTTTTTTTTTTTAAATTAAAAAATACCTTTCTTTTGTAGGGTATGTAACTTTATTGCTGTATGTATCTGGAAGTAAAAGCTGGGCAATGATATCTGATAAGACGTGCTCATATTCTCAATCAAAATCATATTCATTTTGATATCTTCACTTTCTCTTTTACAAAAATAACTTTAGCCGATTTCGTTTACTCCAACAACAAAAATCGTGTAATTTAAAAAATAGTGTGTAATCCAGTAATCCACTTCTTTTTTTAAGAGTTGGAGGCATAAAATATTTAGCTATCATTCGACTATCGATTTTAAATTAGATTTTGAAATTTTATTTTCATATTTATTTGGTCATAAATTTTGGGTATCTGCCTTAAAAAAAATTTCAAGTTCTAAAAATTGATCCAGACCAGTTTTGAATATTTTACACTCATAAAATTTCACTTTTTTAAAAGTAAAATACAACCCGTTTGTCCATACAACTTATCATTATTTGACAAATATTTTTGATAAATAATTCAAATTCTCTAATACTAATTTTTTTTAGTATTTGGGTCAAAATCTATTATTTAGGAATTTTTAAAAATAATCCCATTTTTTTTATATTTTATAAAATCACCCATCATATATAGTTTTGGATTGAATTTCAGTCCTAATTCGTCGTACAAAATTTATACAATTATATGCATACTTTATATATACGGATTTTATCCCAGCTTGATCTCTAAAGTCACTTCCAATTACAAATAGTAATAGTAGTTTTTCATATACAAATCAATGATATTTTTCTTTTGTTTTCTTCCTCTTTTTTCAGATTCAGATTAATTGCGTCCGTTGTCATGAATCTCCATGAAACATGTTTATTATAAAATGATAATACAAATTTATGGTTATTTTTAATAGTTTCTAGAACTTATGAGTATAAATCATATTTCTTTAAAAAATCAAATATTTCTCTCAAAATTTATGGCCAAACGCATGACGGAACTTCACTCAAAACATCAACCAAAAATGACTTGCCAAAAAATATTTGAGAAACTATATATGATCAAATGCTAGCTAAATTTCAAAATCACAACTCAAATTTTCAAGTTTCAACTTCAAAATTTATGACCAAACAAAAGCTTAATATCATCATGTTGTCCAGCTTTTTTAAAATTTAATGTATTTACTATTTATATTTCCTTATTCTTTTCTTTATTCTCCCTTTTCTTGATCTTCTTTTCTTTACTCCGATGGCCAATTTCCGCTACTTAAGGCGGACCCACGTGAAAGGGTGAATGTAATGATCCGATTTGTCGTTACTCAGGGACATCTCGTACGGAATCTCAGATATTTTGAAAATACGGTGCAAAATTTAGAAATTTGAGCAGACGACAAATTTGACTTGTGTTGAAATTAACTGGGTTGATGTCAGCCCTTCATAGCGGGAAGCCTCCCTCTATGGTGGCACTATAGCTCCTGCACGACTGCTATAGCGGGCTGACGGAAATTCAGGCCCTAGTTAATGCGACTTCTCTTATTCTCCTCCTAGTTTTAAAGAGAAAAAAGAGACAGGGGTTGCTCCAAAAATTCCCCAAGGCACCCGGGCAAGGGAGCGTGGAGGGGATAAATTGTTAGAATTTTGCCATAATTTTCTTACCTTATTTGAAGTTTATTTTTTTTTGAAGGAAAATCAAAGTATTTTTAGAAATGCTTGAACTTTTCTGGAAAGGAAAATATAATTATTTTCCATATTTGATTATTCTTTCCTTAGAAGAAAAGCTTGGAACTCTATAAATTAAAGATCCCTTCTCATATCAAGAGCAAAATAGAATTCACAATGTAGTCGTTTAGAGACTTTTGTTTATGGGGAGATTTTCTTTAATATTATTCTTTTATATTAGTTTCCATATAATAATATTATGTTTTTTAGTATAAGTTTTTGTCATCTGATTTATCAACTCTATGGTTTGCAATTGTAAGCTTCCGCATGACGCCTAATCACTTTCGAACCCAACAAGTGGTATCAAAGAACATGGTTCAATGGTCCCATGATAAAATGGTTCATCGAGGTTGAAGATGCATTCAAGCAGTTTCAAACCAATTTGCAATAAATTTGATTATAATGAAGTTTTGTCCAGCTACATGTGGAGAAAAGTTTCAACCATATTTTCAACATATCTGTTGCTGTAATTTTTAAATATAAAAATGAAATATTTTAAATCATTTTAACCCATATATTTTAAACCTTATTTTTAACCATGACAATCAACAATAATGAAGATTTTGTGAAGAACAAGATTATCAAGCATATGAAGAAGGCTGATCAAGTTTTGTCAAGAAAATCCAGCCAAAGGGGGAGATTTGTTAGAGTTTTACCCTGATATTATTACCTTATTTGAAGTTTATTTTTCTTTTGAAGGAAAGTCAAAGTATTACCATAAATGTTTGAACTTTTCCTGAAAGAAAAATATAATTATCTTCCATATTTGATTTATTGTTTCCTTAGAAGAAAAACTTGTAACTCTATAAATGAAAGACCCCTTCTCATATCAAGAACACAATAACATCCACAATGTAGTCATTTAGAGAGTCTTGTTTATGGGGAGATTTTCTCCTAAACATATTTATGTTTTTCAATATTAGTTTTATAATATGTAGGTCGCTTGACCAAACTATATTAATAATATGTTTTTAGTATACTTTTATTTGTCATCTAATTTATCAGCATATATATGATTTGCAATTGTAAGCTTTCGCATGACGCCCTAATCACTTTCGAAACCAACATAAATTACAGTGAGGGGGAGGTGAAAACTCAAGGATTTTCAGCGCTCATTCATCACGGTTTGCTCTCTAAGAGTCAAAAGCTCAAAGACAAGATTCATCAATTGATGTTTGACGCCTAGGTAGGCTAGGTTTTCTTAATTGAATAGTTTAGATATGTTTCCAATTGCATGATATTTTGTAGATTAACGGGAGGTCTCATGCCTAGGTTTTCAATCGTAGAGCCTGGCTGATTAAAGGTTATTGTTTATTGTTGTTAAGACGGGACAAAATAATGATTTAGGGGTGGTTCTCTAGTTCTTGCTTGGCAACCTTGAGTTTTCTTGTTGGGGTGGTTTGGTGGTAATTGTAAGGTAAAGTGTAATGTAATTTTAGCATTGTTTCCACATATAATTTTTTTTAATGTTATGTTCCAAGTTCCCAACTTATCCAATACTATCGACTACCAAGTCCCTCGATCTCAATTCGAACCTTATCAACAAGTCTCAAACATACTATCAACTTTATTCAAATTTCAAAACATGATTTGAAACACAAATAATCAAAAGGAGGGCTGGGTTATTGTGATTGGAATCTTAGCTAGGAAATATGTTAGGTTTTACCATTTTATTATTGTTGAGCTTAGTTGAAAATCTATTGAAATTTTTTAAGAGAGCCTGTCAAACTTTTTCAATATATTACTTCTGATGTAGCGATTTTTGTCTAAATGAAATATGAAGTCCCTGAATTTTGACAGTATTATCCTTCTGGAAATGACTCTAGTAGTGCTTATTAGAACTATGCCGATCACTTCAAATAAACGATTACGATATGTTAGGAATATTATTAAACTATAAAGAAACTAAAATAAGAGTCAAAACATAACAATTTTAAATTCTCTTTGTAAAACAACTTGATTTAATGTTGCCCAAACATAATAATTGGTCTCATGAATATTGAGCTCTTCCCTAATTCAATAAGCTCATAAACTATCTTGCATGATAAAAAAGTAAAAGGAAAAAACAAAAAGAAGCAATATTATCATTTTTTAAAAGTGTAAGATTATTGGGGTGAACTTCCAATGAAAAACATCTTACAAAACAAATTTAACATAAAAATTACATAGGATTCCAAAGCTTTTTTGAGCTATCCTCCTTTTTAAGTTGTGTTCATTGACCTCGTGGGGTTGCTCGATAGATAGTACACACATTAATATATTGGTCAAAAGTAACTAGACAATTTTTCCTTTTTTTTAATCTTTTAAAAAAAGTAACTAATTTTTTTTTTCCTTTTGTTATCTTTTAAAAAAAGTAACTAAATTTTTGTTTCCTTTTTTTATCTTTAAAAAAAAAAGTAACTAGACATTCATTTGGGTCTCCTATACTGTTCTCCATTATTTAGCTTTTAGCAAGATTCTTGTTCCTCTTTAAGCAGGCTTTACATTGCCTTGTGTGGTTTATTCATCTTTAGTTAAGTTCCCTCCACCTCCCCTCACTTAATGTCATTTCCATCAATATAAAACATTGGTTAAATTTGTTTACTTAAAGAGATTTTGCATATCCTCTAATTTGTTTAAATTCTCATCAATAATTGGAACAATAATGTGTTCTCTTATTTAATATTAAAAAAACATTCATTACTTCTACACACAGAGGCAAATCCAGGATTTGAAGACATCAAGGGACCATGCATTATCATAACGTAGGCGCTAGCAAAACTTCCAATGATGATTGAGGGATAATATTGTGTCCGATTGGTCACAATGGTATGAGTAGTAGCGAAAATACAGGTATATATGTCAAGTTTGAGTTCGAAGCTAATAAGTATTTATATTTTAGCCCTGTTGTAACAATTGAATGTGATAGCTCCATGGTCAAGGGTGTGGTGAATATACATGTTGGTTGTCGGTTCAAATCCCCGTGAGCATCGATCTTGGGTTACATGGGTGAAACTAGTAGCTTCAACCAACACCCCAGAGTGCACTTCTGTTTGTAAGGGTGTACAGTTAAATATATATCCTTTACTCAAAGTATATACATAAATATATATATAATTTTTTTTCGTAGCTAATGAATGCACGTGCACCATCATCTATACATGTGACTCTGCCTCTATCTACCCATGATTCTTTGGTCATAAACATATGCTAGTAAAAATATCTCTTAGGCCTAATATAATCGTAAGGGATGCTAGCTAAGTGAGCTGAAACATTAGTTAATCTAACCCTAAGTCTTAATATTATCTATACAAACACCATTATAAATGTTTGAAGACATCCTAAATCTTCAAGAGAACAGTTAGAGTTAGTGAAATTGGCTACATACTCTTAAAATTATATTTATGTTGTGAAACTAGAGGATTTCCGTTAATCAGTATACTCAAATCGCGGTTGATACAGACGATATATTTAAAACTCACATGTCCATGAACTAGTGTATTACTTAAACATATGTGGTGGACCAATGAAATCATCATTTATCATTTTTGCTTTGAGATGTGAGGATTAATTAATTAACTAAAGTATACTCTTCTAATATTAGCATCCGTTAATGTTAGTGATAATTTCGAATTATAAACAAACAAGTGGACCTTGGAAATGACAAGCATGTTTTTCAGTCTATCATTTGTGCAAATTATACCACTATGATTCTAAAGACAAATGATGGAGTCCTCTAGTTCCCTTTTGAAATTAACTTAGAGAAAATTTGAACCTTTGATCATGACCTTATACTATGGGGCCATAACTCCATGAAAAATATGGTCAAAATTCATTGGATTTAAGTGAAAGCTTTTTGTGAATTTTAATAAGCCACTGTGATGGTCAATGATAGCTAAAATAACCTAACTTTTATCCAATTCTCAGTGCAAGCAAAAGATTGCCTTTAATCCCCTTTTGTATAGTCTTTGCTCTTCAATCTTTCTTTGATGCTTCAAGACACTTTTAATCTTTTTATATGGGCCACGTTGACAATGGCTAAGTGCTCTACTTGGTTGGACCCAATTAAAAGTTTGAAATGACTTAAAAGAGGTCATAGTTAAATTTCATGTATAAAAATCGTTTGATTCCTTTTTGCTATTTATTACTTTCTTTCTTCATCCCATCCCATGGCTATCTTCTAAGAGTACCTTTTCCTTTGGGGATACTTATACCCACATGTAATGTAATAAACACTTTATAATTGAGTATAGTCCAATAAAGGTAACCTAACATATGTTTACTTAATCATGAAGTCAAATATATTGTAATGTTATTTTTTACTATCTTCTCTGAACTATTATAGAACCCTCTTCATTTTTCTCTTTCTTAGTTTTAAAATCCATATAATATGACGTATAAAAGTGTATATACACTATTATACATTACATTTGCATCCTTATGCACTATTATACATTGCATGTATATTGCATATATATATCTTTATACACTATTATACATTGCATATATAATGTATAAATAATATATACTTTGTATAATCATATATATAAACACGTTTAACCAACTAAACCAACGAATGTTAGGCGCATCTTGCATTTGGAGACATCCAATTTAGGTATATCCCTCCATTGAGTACTTATTCTACATTCCAATTTTTGTCTACATTCCAAAAACAAAGAGAAAGAAGGGAATAGAGCTTGGGACTAGCTAAATGGTAGAAAGTTTTTGCATAGCTTACCCTAAAATAGGTGGTCTTTAATTTTTTTTCCCCTCAAATTGGTGATCTTTAATTTTTGTCTTTATTGCTCATTTTAAAAAAAATTGTGGGTCAAAGTATTCTTATATATGACCTAATTTAGCAAGGTATAAATTAAGAGAACTTTTGGCTTGTTTGGAAATTAAATTATATGGCATAAACTCTGTAGTGTTAATTCGCTTCGGATAAATTTAGAGAACTTTTTCTTGTTCGACATAAGTTTTGTAGGAATGAGATGCCTTTTTTGTGGTATAACTTTATGGGTTTTGAAATTAAATCACATCTCTATCAATGTAAGTTCTGTAGGAACTAAGTTATGACGGGTAAGACATAACATGTGAGTTCTGAACTGAACTTATGTTGTTAGGAATTAAGCGCATACAACATACTTTGTGTTATATTATGATGCAAATTTATACATATATTTATCCCTTGCAAAAAAAATAATTTTTTCGATGTCAGAAATATTTTCGATCACTTTTTTTTTTTACCTAAAGTACTTAAGGACAAAAATTGAAAACCATAAATTTGAGGATAAAAATTAAGTACACCCAAAATAGGGACATTCATGTGAATGACACAAATGACAATGGTCATATTTGACAAACTAGATGGCCCAATGAATATTGAACTTGATTTTGTCTTTTCTCTTGATCTTTCATACCTAGGCAAGCCTTAGCCCAAAGAATTGCTAGATCTCCCTACTATAAAATAGATGACCTATTTGAGGAACTCTGTTTTAAACGCTTAGACAGAAGGGCTTTTATTTGAACTTTTGCTTATATAGACTATATAAGTTAAATAATTTAAACTAAATTTGATGTTCCCTTAGTCACAATTTGTTTATTTTGTTTTGATTTGATATAAAGTTTTTATTTTATTTTTTAAATAACATCTTTTTGAATCTTGTGATCTTTAATTAGATATATGTCAACTATTATTTACTCTTGTGGTCTTAAATATTGCATGTGGAAAGTTGGAACTAAAGAGTTGCAAAAAGAAAATGAGACATTTTTTTCAAACAAATTAAAAAAAAGTAGGACAAACAATTTGAAACAGAGGAACTTTTAATTAAAATAACATGGTGAGGCTGACTACTAAGTAGTTCGTACTATTTAGACGAAAAAGGTTTGAAATAATATTGGTTTGAACCATTCAATCATCTAATTATATATATATATAGAGAGAGAGAGTGTGTGTTTACTTTGATCATGTCAATAAATTAGATAGTCAAATGGTATATATCAATAGCTATCCCTAAAAAATTCACCCGATATCCCTTTTGGAGCCAATGTTTAGTAAAGTATACCCATCGTTTGTTTCTACACACATCATGTGTAACATCTTTTGAATTGAAAGAACTAGAAAGAGCTAGAATTAGAAAGAGTGTCTTTTTGGAAATAATAAAAAATCTGGAAAATTGGTTAAGTTAAGTTTGAGTTTTTAGTCAACTTCAAACGACCATAACTTCAATACCAGGATGAGTTAAGTGTGTTTCCAGATATCGTAGGAAAGATCTTGGAATAATCTTTACAACGCCGCCAAGTTTGCGAGATTTCGAGTTCGTATGAGTGAGTTATACCCATTGGAAGTTGGGCTGTTCAAATAAGGAAAGTCCAATCCGGATTTTAGAAGGGCATTATGGTCTTTTCACTACCCAATTAATTAATTTCGTTTTTGGTAATTAAGTTGGGGTCTAAACTGATTGGATTCAGTTTACGCTTTTGAGAAACAAGTTAGGATTTTGAGAGAAGAGAAAAGAAGAGGAGAAAAGAGGAGAAACAACAAGGAATCATCAAGTTCTTAAAGCTAGGCTCGTGTATTTCGTCAAGGGGTGATCCCTACGAGGTATGTGAGTTCACACTACATTGGGTTCATTCACCCACGCGCCAAACATGTTTTATTCAGTGTAATTTCCTCCTAAAAAGATTGAGAATTTGATGTTCTTGAGTTGTATTCTTGAATTGCTTTCGTTCTTGAATTTGGGATGAGATTGAGGAGTTCTTGAGAGTTTAAGATTGATTATTAGAGTTGCTTTGAGTTGGATTCTTTTGTATATGTTGTGGGTACCTGAATCTAAAGAGATATGGAGGAAAAGAATCGAAATTAGGTGATAGAAAACGAAGAAGAAAAATGTCGGGCAAATCTGGAGCCCAAGGCCGCATCGTGGACCTGCCCCACAGTTTCGCAAAATTCTTCCTCGCATCGCAGAGCGGTCACGGACCGTTCTGCCTCAAAAAGTATTTTCGCGATCAAAATTTAAATACATCTCCGCGTCACGGATCCATCCTCAAATAGTGAATTCTTGATATTTTCTCATGTTTAGCTATCTAAAAACACTCCTAAACATCATGAAATCTTTCCTATCATAAATCACAATCCTTGAATCTATAATTCAATTCAAGGAAAGTTAAGAGGAAAGCCAAGAGAAGTTAAGAGCCAAGTCAAGAAAAGTAAAGAGCCAAGTCAAGTGAAGTTCATAGAGTCTTCCAAAAGTCTTTTACAAATGATTTAACTTTGTTTTAAGACATGAGTTTTGAGTTCAGTAAAGAGTAAAGTTAAAGTTCATTTCTTCAAAGTAAATGGGGACTATGTATTCCCAAAAGAGTTTAAAATGTTTTCACATTTAAATAAGAACGGAAATTGAGATTTCCAAAAGAACCTTTGAGATAGTTTTTCAGTAAAGAGCCTTTGAGCTAGTTTTTTAGTTAAAGAGTAAATGTTTTAACATTTGAGCAAGAAAGGAAACTTTGATTTCCAAAAGAGCCTTTGAACTAGTTTTCAGTAAAGAGTAAATGCTTTTACAATTAAGCAAGAAGGGAAACTGAGATTTCCAAGATAGCCTTTGAGCTAAGTTTTGAGCAATTATCTCAAACCATAGAAATAAGTTATGTTTTTTTAAAACATAAAGAGATAGTATCATATTTGGGAGTAGTATTGATCACCAATATGGGGGTGAGTTTAGAGAACTCCGAGCCGCCATAAACCATGTAGCCATAATGGGTAGAAAATGGTCATACTTTATAGATGATTCCTTAGTACATTTTAGCATAGACTAGTAGATCCACTTAGTAGTTTAGGTTCTATACCCCCGGCAAGGTATAGGACGGCCCTGGCAGCGTGAGGCAAAACACCGAATCGTCACGATAGCACTTAAGTGATGGTTGTCGGTTAGAGATACTCTCACATCAGTATTTTGTATTTTTATATACATCAGAAATATTTTCATATACAAACTGAGTTCATATTGTATCTTTGCATAGATACATAGTTATTATTGTATTTCTAAATACATAGAGTTGAAAACCATGCTTTAATGCTTTTCTTTATACTACATTTAATTACACTGCTTTATATTGAAATAAGTTGAGTTGAGTTGAGCCATGTAAGTTCTTCAATTCCTTTCAAGCTCATGTCTTGTTTTAGATTTCCCCTCACATACTCGTACATTCAATGTACTGATGCCATTTGGTCTGCATCTTGTTATGATGCAGACACATGTAACCAAGATCAGCATCCAACATATTGTTGATCCAGTTGAGCACTCAAAGTCAGTTGGTGAGCCTCCTTGCTTTTCGGAGGATCCCTTTAGTTATGTTTTGTTTTATTGCTTGCTTATTTCAGTTGTTAGGATGATCAGGGGTCTTGTCGCGACATCCCTCAGAGTTTAGAGGCTTCATAGACAGAGTTAGTTGATGTTAGTTCATGAGTTTTTAATTTTTCTTTTCAGTTTAGTTGAGACTTGAGTTGCCACTTTGGCAGTGAGTGTTATTTATTACATTCTAAGTTAAATTTTGAGCAGTTTAATTTACTTGTTTTAAAAGTATTTATCTTGAGTAAAGTTTTCCGCTGAGTAAGTAAGTCAGGCCAAGGGTTCGCTTGGGGCCATCAATAGTTCTCGACTGCCAGCCACGTCCGGGGTGTAGGCTCGGGGCGTGACAAAACTTGGTATCAGAGCACAGAGTTTAAGAGTCTTAGGGAGTCTATGAAGCCGTGTCTGTAGAGTCCTAGTTATCGGTGTGAAGCGCGCCACATCTATAATTAGGAGGCTGCAATATTTAGGAAATATCTCACTTCTTTCATATTCATTTCGTGCGATAGAGTTAATCTCTATAAAGTTTCTTTCTACTCATGCTTACGCGTAACCAATTGTGAGTTGGACTATTTTGAAAGTGCTTTCATGAGGTGTTTCTTTCCTCGTGAGCTAAGAGAAACGAATAGATGATTGCTGACATGAAGAGCATGATGAGTTTATTCGTAGGTGGGCTGACTCGTCTGTCAGATAAGGAAAGTAGGGCAGTCATGCTAATAGGTGACATGAGCATTGCAAGACTGATGATCCATATGCAACAAGTTGAGGATGATAAGCTGAGGGATATAGAAGGGTTTAAGAATAAGAGGGTTAAGACATCATGGAATGAATTCGGGCAGCAAAAGAGTAATGTGAATCGGTCTTCTTTCCAACATAAGCAAAAATGACATGCTCCATCATCTGCTAGTGCACCTGCACCAAGGAACAAATCTAAGTACAATAGTCAGAATTCTCAGAACTTCAAAGCTAGACCTGCACATTCGCAAGGTAGTAATACACAAGGGGGTACTAAGATTCCTGCATATGCTAAGTGTGGTAGGAGCCACTCAAGGATGGGTTGTGATGACTCCACTAGTTGCTTCAAGTATGGCCATAATGGTTATTTTATGAGAGAGTGTCCTAAGAGCAGACAGAGTAATGGTAATGGGGGGAAATAGATCCCAGTCTTCTTCAGTTGCTCCACCAAATAGAGTTGTATCTAGATGAGCTACTTCAAGGGCAGACGGAGAAGAAAACCGTCTTTATGCTATTAATAGTCGCCAAGAGCAAGAGGATTAGCCAGATGTTTTCACTAGTATGATCCAAGTCTTAATTTTGATGTTTTTCCTGAGCAACTTTTTGAGCCCTTCAGTGTTTCTACACCTATTGGTGAGTTTATTCTAGCAGAGAGAGTCTATCGTGATTGTTTTGTTTCCATCAATCACAAGAGTACCATGGCTGATTTAATTGAGTTAGACATTGTAGATTTTGATGTCATTCTAGGTATGGACTAGCTTCATGCCTGTTATGCATCAATAGATTGTAGAACTCAAGTAGTCAAGTTCCAATTTCCAGTGAACCAGTTATAGAGTTGAAGAGCAGTTCAACAATACCTAAGGGTCGTTTTATTTTGTACCTTATGGCGAGAAGGTTAGTTTCCAAGGGGTGTGTCTATCACTTAGTCCGAGTTAATGACTGTAGTGTTGAGATACCTCATATTTAGTCAGTTTCAGTAGTACGCGAGTTTCCAGAAGTCTTTCCTGATTATCTTCTCGGACTCTCTCCTGAGAGAGAAATAGACTTCGGTATAGATATTCTTCCAGATACTCATCCTATCTCTATTCCGCCTTATAATATGGCACCAACAGAGTTGAAAGAGTTAAAAGAGCGGTTGAAAGATCTTTTAGAGAAAAGTTTCATTTGAGAAAATATCTCACATTGGGGCTCTCCGGTCCCATTGATGAGGAAGAAGGATGGATTCCTTATGATGTGTATGGATTACCGTCAGTTGAACAAGGTTACCATCAAGAATAAGTATCCTCTTCCGAGAATTGATGATCTTTTCTATCAGCTTCATAGTGCTACTTGTTTCTCTAAGATAGATCTCAGATCTGGCTACCATCAGTTAAGAGTGGGGGAATGTGATATTCCAAAGACAGCATTCAGGACCCGTTATGGTCATTTTGAGTTTCTGGTCATATCCTTTGGTTTGATCAATACGCCTGCAGCATTCATGGACCTTATGAATAGAGTTTTCAAACTTTATTTAGATATGTTTGTTATCGTCTTCATTGATGACATTCTAATCTATTCGAGGAATGAGGAAGGTCATGCTAGCCATCTCAGAATAGTTCTCCAGACTTTAAAAGATAGAGAGTTGTATGCCAAGTTCTCTAAGTGTGAGTTTTGGCTTGAGCTTGTGGCATTCTTAGGCCACATTGTGTCTGGAGAGGGAATTAAAGTTGATACTAAGAAGATCAAGGTAGTGCAGAATTGGCCTAGACCCACATCTCCAACTGATATTAGGAGTTTCTTGGGGTTGGCTGGATATTATAGAAGGTTTGTCGAGGGATTTTTATCTATTTCGTCTCCTTTGACCAAGTTGACTCAGAAAACAATGAAGTTTCAATGGTCTGAAGCTTGTGAGAAAAGCTTTCAGGAATTGAAAAAGAGGTTGACTACTACCCCAATTTTGACCTTACCAGAAGGTAACACAAGGTTTTGTGGTGTATTGTGATGCATCTAGAGTTGGTTTGGGTTCTGTATTAATCCAGAATGGCAAAGTTATAACTTATGCCTCCATACAGTTGAAAGTTCATGAGAAGAATTATCCAACCCGTGACTTAGAGTTGGCTGCTGTAGTGTTTGCTTTGAAAATATGGCATCATTATCTTATGGTGTTCATGTGGATGTGTTCACCGATCACAAGATTCTTCAGTATGTGTTTAGTCAGAAAGAACTTAATCTCAGACAGAGAAGGTGATTAGAATTACTCAAAGATTACGACATGAGTATTCTTTATCACCCAGATAAGGCTAATGTTGTTGCTGATGCCTTAAGTAGATTATCTATGGGTAGGGCTGGGCATAATATGGTTAAAACCGAAAAAATCGACCGAACCAATTTTTTTTTAATTTCAGTTTCGGTTTTTCAGTTATTTCGGACGGTTTCGATTTTGATTTTCAATATTTCAGTTTTTCGGTTCGGTTTTTAGCTTTAAAAAATTGGTTAACCGAAAAACTGAAATTATATGTATATATTCTTTACCCCATTCCCAGCAGGCCCAGTTATAACTGATAGCCCACAACCTTAATTAAAATTCTCAGCCCATGCCCCAGCCCAGCCCAATTCCAATCAAAATTCAAAAATCCCTAAATTGATTGCCCTAAGTCGTAACATCAGATTCAGTTGTCGTCTCTCATCTCTCAACATATGCCGCAGCTCTCAAGTCTCATCTCTCAACATATGCTGCAGGCCTGCAGCTCTCATCTCTCAACTCTCGTCACTCGTAACTCGTAGACTCGTAGTAGACTAGTAGTCGTCGGTCGACTCGTCTCTCATCTCTCAACTCTCATCTTTCAACTCTCGTCTTAGTTACGACTTACGTCGCAGATCGTCTCTCAACTCTCATCGTCATTCGTTGCTCTTGGCTCCTCGCTGATTGCTGAGTGCTCGCAAGTCGGATAGTCGTAGGCGCAACCCACAACTGCTCAGTGCACTGCTCGCAACTCGAAAGTCGAAGGTCAGTGCTCATTGGATATGTTTATGCCATTAAGGTCCAATTCTCAGAATCTAATATACTTTTTTTGAATTTATATTCATTGCCTACTATTGTGATTTATTTCATAGTTATAATTTGATAAATTCAATTGTACCATTTTGTGGATAAATAAAATATTGTTATAACGAGGTTTGGTTGTACCATAATTGTCTAATTATGACGAGTAGTCTAAGAAACGGTTATTGATTGTGATTATTAACTATGTTGTGTCTAATCATTCGAAAAGGTCACTTGGCAAGCTAGCAACTTGAAATGTGTTACTTACGTGTTGGGAGATAAAAGTGATTTGATACATAATGGGAATTCACCTTAGAATGTGTGAGAAAAAAGAATAATATTTTTCCTAATTATTTTATTTACATTATTAAGAATTGACAAATCATAAGGGCAGTGCTCATGTAGAAATCTTTATATATGTTAACGTTATATTCAATTTCAAATACGAGATGAGTTAGGGACTGATCAATGATCGTGGAAGTATTTCTGATCCTCTACCATGGAAGTTCTGCTTCTGTCTATTCTGTTTAAGTGTCTGTTAGTTAGGGACTGATAAGTGAGTCGGTTAGCATATTTAGTTAAAATACACAGGACATTTTTAGACATAGGAATTGGGATGTGTTGGTACATGTATGACTTGTGAATTCTATTGTTGTAAATTGTGAATCCTTTATTGTTTTTTAATCATTGAATGCAACTATGCAAGTATGCAACTATGTGATAATTTGTGTGATTTGTGAACTGTAATGTATTGTGTCTTTCTGAATTATGACTGTTGTTCTTGTTTGTTTCACTTTTTTATAGATGACAAAACTGGAAGTAGGGTAAGTGAAAGTGGAGCTTCAAATGAGAGCATACCTAACACCTCATCTCCAAATGAGGTTGAAGTTGATGTTGATACTTCAAAGAAAAGAAAAGCCATGGAACCTAGAGCTAATTGTTGGAAGCATTTTGACAAGTTCACCGATGAAAGTGGAGCTAGTAAAGCCAAATGCAAGTATTATGCAAAACCTTATGCAGCTTCTACATGAAGTAATGGTACGTCGTCAATGAATACTCATATGAGAACATGTCCTAAATTTCCCCGTGACACCGTAGATAAAGGTCAAAATCTAATTAATTTTCTACCATCTTCAACGGGAGCAAAGGAAGGGGTGATTAGCACTTGGAAATTTGACCAAGCACAAAGTAGGAGATCTTTAGCCAAAATGATAATTGTTGACGAGCTACCGTTTAGTTTTGTTGAGAAAGAGGGTTTTAAAAACTTCATGAGAGTTACGGTGCCACAATTTCATATTCCTTCTCGTAGAATCGTGATAAGAGATTGTTATGAACTATACCTTGAAGAAAACAACTTTTGAAGAAGGTTTTCAAAGAAGGACGTCCAAGAGTTTGTCTTACGACAGATACTTGGACCTCTATACAAAAAATCAACTACATGTGCCTGACAGCCCACTTTATAGATAGAAATTAGACTTTGCCTAAAAGAATAATAAAATTTTGTCCTATTTCTAGTCATAAGGGTGTGGATATGGCGGCTTGCATTACTAATTATTTGCTTAAATGGGGTTTGGCTAATGTGTTTACTATTACAGTTGATAATGCTAGTTCTAATGATGTTACTGTGAAAGAAATGTCTAAACAATTGAGTAATTGGGGAACTAACATTATGAATGGTGATCATCTTCATGTGAGGTGTATGGCACATATCCTTAATCTTATTGTGCAAGATGGGTTGAAGGAAATTGGTAAGTCTGTCAAGCTAGTGAGACAAGCCGTGAAATACATTAAACAATCTCCTGCAAGAATTCAAAAGTTCAAAGAATGTTGTGAATCTCAATTGATAACTTGTAAGAAATCATTATGTTTAGATGTTCCTACTAGGTGGAACTCTACATATTCGATGCTTGATGTAGCACAACATTTTGAGCTTGCATTTGAAAGATATAGTTTTTATGATATTGGATACTTGAATCATCTTCGTACCTTTGGTT
>NW_006239280.1:254460-257634 GCF_000226075.1 Solanum tuberosum | reverse complement strand
TACTATGGCAGAAATGGCAGAAAGTATGAATGAGAAGTTCAAAAAGTATTGGGGTGAACCGCATAAAATGAACAAGATGATCTTTATTTCATCCATATTGGATCCCCGTAACAAGCTTGATTATGTTCCAATTGCAATTGTGGATATGTTTGAAAAAGAAATTGGGACAAGCTATGTTCAGAAGTGGAAAAATACATGACCAAATTGTTTGAATATTATGTTAAGAAATCCTCAAAAAGCTCTTTAAATGTACCATCTTCACCCACTTCATCTGACAATTCATCAAGTATATCTAGTGTGAGTGGTTGTGGCAACTTTGTAAATACAGGAAGGATGAGAACGAAACAACAATTTGAGAAGCATAAAGAAGTTAGTGGAAGTTCAGGTAGTAAATCAGAATTGGAAAGATATCTTGCTGAAGATATTGAGCCAGATAGTGATGACTTTGATATATTAAAGTGGTGAAAAGTTAATGAGCCGAGATTTCCTATTCTCGCGGAGATGGTTCGAGATGTGTTAGCCATTTCCATTTCAAGTGTCGCATCAGAATGTGCATTAAGCACATGAGGTCGTGTTCTTGATCCCTTTAGGAGTTCATTAACTCCTAAACTTGTGCAATCTCTTATTTGTGTTCAAGATTGGCTTAGAAGTGAGTCTTTTCCAATCAATATTGAGGAAGATTTAGAGTATCTTGAGCAACTTGAACTTGGTAAGAATTTGGTATTTGTATTAATTATATTGAAAATAATTTTCTTACTTGTGTTTCTTAACAACTAACAAATTCTTTCATATTTTTTAGATTTTGCTTGTAGTGGGACTGAATCTAGTAATATTGATATATAATTGCAACTTGTAAGTTCAACTATCAACTAGTGATGCGTGGTAATGGGTAAGTAAAGAACTTATTTACATAACTTGCTTGATAGTTTTATATATTTTATTATGAAATGTAGATCATTTGTCTAAAGAGTTCTATTTTCTCGTAGGCACATCAATGTTTTGTTATTTTCTTGGTTGCTCTTTGTTGGAACTTGGAACTTGGGAGCTATTGCACTAGAGGCTGCAACAATTTTTGTTGGTTTTCTAAATCTTTTGGTTGCTGCAAATTGCAATGCTGCCTACTGCAGCTGGACTTTAGTTTGTAACTAACTCTATTTTAGGGCTGGGCACAAGTTTGTTGAATTCTCTAGTGTTGTTGTCTTGACTCTTGATAGTCTTTTTATTCTTATTCTTGACTAGTTTGTTAATGTTGCTGCCTGCTGGACTGCT
This sequence comes from Solanum tuberosum, assembly GCF_000226075.1. Classification (NCBI taxonomy): domain Eukaryota; kingdom Viridiplantae; phylum Streptophyta; class Magnoliopsida; order Solanales; family Solanaceae; genus Solanum; species Solanum tuberosum. Next base: position 256,365 of record NW_006239280.1, on the reverse strand, counting down.
TGGACAAGAATTATCAATGATGTTTCTCAATACGTTTATGCATTAGTTAGTTGCACCAAGGTTCTTATTCTTTAAGCATGAAAATATGGGATTACGTCGGTGCTAAAGGCAGCCTGGTATGTTGATCAGTAACTTGTCACTTTATGTTTCACAGTGGAACAATTTTAATGCTGCTTTCTAGGCTGATGTTTCTTTTTGCCAGAACGGCTTCCTGATAAACTATATCCGGTTGGCATTTGGTGCTTATGGCACAAAACATGCAACAAGGGCTAAAATGATAGAGGGATATCTAACCGGGAAAATGTTAAACGTACATGTTTTATATGGAGCTCTTAAATTAGTCAAACTAACAGTTGTACCGGAAGATGGCACTTTACACCCTGAGTACTGATCAAGCTTGGCTGTCAGTTATGTTTTTGAGTTCCTTTATCCCTTCACTGAAGCTCATTCTGCTCTTTCTGGTGGTTTACTCCAAAATAGCACAGACAGTGAGACAGACATAGGTTGCAACTTGCAAGACCAAGTAGTGGGTACTCCCCTTAGAGACTGCTCTTTGTTTGAGATCTCTGTCTTGTCTTCCTGTTTAAAAACAGAGGAAATTTGTATTTTTTTTTAAAGTGTAGAATCGATCAAATAGAGTTGAAACTCGAAAACTCCAAAACGAAAATCGAGAAAAAAGAAAACACTCGGAAAAAAAATCAGTTAATAGAACTTACTTACTCATGAAGAAATGTGATTTTTCTGTTCATTATCTACTCAACGTCTCCTCCCCTTTCAAATAAAAAGAATGGATATAAATTTGGTTAGACAACAAGTACTAAAGTCCACAGACCACTGTTAATTAAATTTGGTTAAACCGAAATAAACCAAACCGAAATTATAATAACCGAACCAAACCGAATTTATTTCAGTTTTGTTTCACATTTTGTCAAACCGAAAAACCAAACCAAACCAAAATTTACTAACCGAACCAAACCGACCGAACGCCCAGCCCTATCTATGGGTAGTACCGCCCATTTTGAGGAAGATAAGAGAGTTTTAGCGAAAGATGTGCATAGACTTGCACGCTCAGGAGTTCGACTGATGGATTCTACAGAAGGAGGAGTAGTGGTGATGAATGAGACTGAATCATCATTAGTGTCAGAAGTTAATGATAAGCAAGACCAAGATCCTTTATTGCTTGAATTAAAGGCAAGTGTTCATAAGCAAAAAATGATGGCTTTTGAATAAGGGGGAGATAGTGTTTTAAGGTATCAAGGTAGATTGTGTGATTGATTTCAAGGGTAATTGGGATCATCATCTACTTCTCATTGAGTTTGCTTACAACAATAGTTACCATGCTAGCATTCAAATGGCTCCATATGAGGCTCTTTACAGGAGAAGATGCAGATCTCCTATTGGATGGTTTGAAGTTGGTGAAGTAGGGTTGCTAGGACCACTTAGTTCATTAAGCTATGGATAAAGTGAAAGTTATTCAAGAGAGATTGAGAACAACGCAGAGTCGTCAGAAATCTTACACTGATGTAAGGAGAAAGGAGTTAGAGTTTGAAGTAGTTAAAGGTTTCACCCATGAAGCCCATGAAGGGCGTTATGAGATTTGGTAAGAAGTGGAAGCTTAGTCCTCGGTATTTTGGCCTTACAGAATATCCAAGAGGATTGACAATGTAGCTTATGAGTTAAAGCTACCACAAGAATTAGCAGCAGCCCATCCGGTGTTCCACATCTCCATGCTGGAAAAGTGTATGGGCGATCCTTCATTGATCATACCAACTGAAGATATTGGGATCAATGATAGCTTATCTTATGAGGAGATTCCTCTTCAGATTCTAGATCGCCAAGTTCGCAAGTTGAGGATTAGGAAAGTAGCATCAGTCAAAGTCCTTTGGAGGAATCAATTTGTTGGGG
>NW_006239280.1:249482-254142 GCF_000226075.1 Solanum tuberosum | reverse complement strand
TTGGAGGAACCAATTAGTTGAGGGAGCTACTTGGAAAGTGTAGGAAGATATGAAGAAGAGATATCCACATCTCTTCGAATCCGGAGAAGTTACAGATCAAGTTACTAATCCTTTTCTTGGTATTCATTTATAAGTTGGCATGTTGTAATTGCATTATGCTTGTTGGGTGTTTGAACTGCATGTTTGATGTTACGCCCTTAACCTACTAAGAGTAATCTCATTCGAGGACGAATGTTCCCAAGGGGCAGATATTGTAACATCTAGCGAATTGAAAGAACTAGAAAGAGCTAGAATTAGAAAGAGTGTTTTTTTGGAAATAATAAAAAATCTGGAAAATTGGTTAAGTTTGAGTTTTTGGTGAACTTCAAACGATCATAACTCTTAGCTCAGGATGAGTTAGGTGTTTTTCCAGACATCGTAGGAAAGATCTTGGAATAATATTTACAACACCGCCGAGTTTGCGCGATTCTGAGTTCGTATGAGTGAGTTATTCCCATTGGAAGTTGGGTTGTTCAAATAAGGAAAGTCCAATCCGGATTTTAAATGGGAATTATGGTCTTTTCACCACCTAATTAATTAATTTCATTTTTGGTAATTAAGTTGGGGTCTAAACTGATTGATTCAGTTTACGCTTTTGAGAAACAAGTTAGGGTTTTGAGAGAAGAGAAAAGAAGAGGAGAAAAGAGGAGAAAAAGCAAGGAATCGTGAAGTTCTTGAAGCTAGGCTCGTGTATTTCGTCAAGGGGTGATCCCTACGAGGTATGTGAGTTCACACAACATTGGGTTCATTCACCCACGCGCCAAACATGTTTTATTCAGCGTAATTTCCTCATAAAAAGATTGAGAATTTGATGTTCTTGAGTTGTATTCTTGAATTGCTTTCATTCTTGAATTTGGGATGAGATTGAGGAGTTCTTGAGAGTTTAAGATTGATTATTAGAGTTGCTTTGAGTTGGATTCTTTTGTATATGTTGTGGGTACCTGAATCTAAAGAGATATGGAGGAAAAAAATCGAAATTAGGTGATAGAAAACGAAGAAGAAAAATGTTGGGCAAATCTGGAGCCCAAGGCCGCGTCGTGGACCTGCCCCACAGTTTCGCAAAATTCTTCCTCGCATCGCATAGCGATCACGGACCGTTCTGCCTCAAAAAGTATTTTCGCGATCAAAATTTAAATACATCTCCGCGTCACGGACCCATCCTCAAATAGTGAATTCTTGATATTTTCTCATGTTTAGCTATCTAAAAACACTCCTAAACATCATGAAATCTTTCCTATCATAAATTACAATCCTTGAATCTATAATTCAATTCAAGGAAAGTTAAGAAGAAAGCCAAGAGAAGTTAAGAGTCAAGTCAAGAAAGGTAAAGAGCCAAGTCAAGAGAAGTTCATAGAGTCTTCCAAAAGTCTTTTACAAATGATTTAACTTTGTTTTAAGACATGAGTTTTGAGTTCAGTAAAGAGTAAAGTTAAAGTTCATTCCTTCAAAGTATATGGGGACTATGTATTCCCAAAAGAGTTTAAAATATTTTCACATTTAAATAAAAACGAAAACTGAGATTTTCAAAAGAGCCTTTAAGCTAGTTTTTCAGTAAAGAGCCTTTGAGCTAGTTTTTCAGTTAAAGAGTAAATGTTTTCATATTTTAGCAAGAAAGGAAACTTTGATTTCCAAAAAAGCGTTTGAGCTAGTTTTCAGTAAAGAGTAAATGCTTTTACAATTAAGTAAGAAGGGAAACTGAGATTTCTAAGATAGCCTTTTAGCTAAGTTTTGAGCAATTATCTCAAACCACAGAAATAAGTTATGTTTTTTAAAACATAAAGAGCTAGTATCATATTTTGGGAGTAGTATTGATCACCGATATGGATGATAGTTTAGAGAACTCCGAGCCGCCATAAACCATGTAGTCATCATGTGTAGAAAATGGTCATACTTTTAGATGATTCCTTAGTGCTTTTTAGCATAGACTAGTGGATCCACTTAGTAGTTCAGGTTCTATACCCCCGACAAGGTATAGGACGGCCCTGGCAGCGTGAGGCAAAACGCTTTATCATCATGATAACTCTTAAGTGATGGTTGTCGGTTAGAGAAACTCCCACAACAGTATTTTGTGTTTTTATATACATCAGAAATATTTGTATTTTCATATTCAAATAGAGTTCATATTGTATCTTTGCATAGATACATAGTTATTATTGTATTTCTAAATACACAGAGTTGAATACCATGTTTTAAAGCTTTTCTTTATATTGCATTTAATTACACTACTTTATATTGAAATCAGTTGAGTTGAGTTGAGCCAGGTAAGTTCTTTAGTATCTTTCAAGCTTTTGTCTTATTTTATATTTCCCCTCGCATACTCGTACATTCAATGTACTGATGCCATTTGGCGTGCATCTTATTATGATGCAGACACAGGTAATCAGGATCAGCATCTAGCGCATTGTTGATCCAGTTGAGCACTAAGAGTCAGTTGGTGAGCCTCTTTTCTTTTCGGAGGATCCCTTTGGTTATGTTTTGTTTATTGCTTGCTTATTTGAGTTGTTAGGATGATCGGAGGTCTTGTCCCGACATCCCTCAGAGTTTAGAGGCTTCATAGACAGAGTTAGTTGATGTTAGTTCATGAGTCATTACTTTTTTTTCCAGTTAAGTTGAGACTTGAGTTTTCACTTTGGCAGTGAATGTTATTTATTACATTCTAAGTTATATTTTGAGCAGTTCAGTTTACTTGTTTTAAAAGTATTTATATTGAGTACAGTCTTCCGTTGAGTAAATAAGCCAGGCCAAGGGTTCGCTTGGGGCCGGCAATGGTTCTTAAGTGCCAGCCACGTCCGGGGGTAGGCTCGGGGCGTGACATCATGGACCTTTCAATAAGAGCTCCTTTCCTCCTCCTTATGCGTGTTCATGATTCGATTTAGATCGATTTTCCATTAAAAGGAAATTGAATCAATAAAATCAGTCTTAATATGTCACAATTAAATCAATTAAGTTAGATTTTTTTGTAACATAACACTACCTTTCAACATGAAATATATTCTAAACATTACTAAATATAATTTATAAATCAAACTAAAAATTAAAGGCAATTAGGCAAATGATTGAAGTACTATAAAGACAAGCTCTACGAATCAATAGTGCAACTGATTGATATGTATCTTAAAATTTTATATAAACAGCTCACACACGATATTTATATAGTTGGTTTGATTCTATGTTTCCGCTTCTTTTTTTTCTTTAAAAAGTAAATCAAATCAAATTTTATCACTTTTAAAAAATAAAAAACAAATCAAACCAAATAAAAAAAGAATGGTTCTTTAATTCAACATTCAACTTGGTTTGATTTTTCGATTTCTGCAATGACTAAAACTCGAGTTGGTCCTCAAAAGGGCTATATGTGTAAATCCACCTATTTAAATAAGGCAGTCACTTGCACTTTTGCTCCTATTTTGTGTTAGTCTTTAATTTTTGTCTCTTATAATATATACTAGATGAGGGAAGTCGTGCTCTGCACGGTCCAACGTGTTCAATTAAAGATTTTTTTTTTAAAAATAATTATTATTTTGTAGAAGCAACATTCATATTCTAGCGTAGAGTTTTGTTGATTTCTTTACTTGTATATTACCTCTAAAGTAATCAAATTAAATTTTTATGAACACAATGCTTATTAGTTAAGAAATTCTAAGAAATGTACAACTCCCATAAAAAAAGATGAACCAATGTGTACATCATTATTCTTATAACAAAATAATTCAATTCGATGAATATAAAAATAGGCAAGAGACGCTCAAGAAGCAAAAACACTTGCCCATATACTATCAATACATGTATTTGATTGGACACATGCATTTGGGCTCACACCAACAATTTCACTTCTTGAATAATACAATGGCAAAAGATCTGTCTACAGCGCACATGAAAATTCATTCAGCTCCTCCAGACTCTTCAGAAGATGAGGAGGCTAACAACATATTCAGTGAAATCCGATCAGTGAGGTATGAGAAGGGTAGAATGTAAGCTAACCTTACCACTAACTCGTGGAACAAAAAATTATGTCATATTTGTGGAAGTATGAGTCTTCACATCAAAGGGCATCTCCTGTGGCCTGCACGGTAATATCTATTGGTGACTTCAAAATCATGTAAAACAAAATACACTGGCAATATCTCGATCCTATTCTAATGACCCTAACGAGATAATCTGTCACTATTAAGTTGAATGCAATTAGTTGCTGTTATCTCTTGTATTCAGATTAGCAAACCAGAAATAATAAAAGATGAAAAGAAAAACACAAAGAACTATCCGAGTCCACAGAACCCACTGTGTGTCCTTAAGAATTTAATCCCCTCAAGTACCCGAGGTTGCAGATTAATTCCTCCCAAGATAAAACGGATTAACCATTAAAGAAGTAGCGGTACCTCAAACTTCGATAATTTCAACGAACTCAAAATGACAGCAACGAATCACACACACAGACACGATCGATCGATTTTGTTTTGTAAAAAATGTATGCAAAAGAAGGGAAGAATTTGATACAAAAAAATGAGAGAAAACTTCTCTATTTATAGCCAACAAAGGGTAAAGGTCACAACCCTTTGGAAAGAAGACAACCTTTCAGAAAGGTCACAACACTTTGGAAAAGGCATAACCTTTCAAATGGTCACAA
>NW_006239280.1:239188-244044 GCF_000226075.1 Solanum tuberosum | reverse complement strand
AAAAATGAGAGAAAACCTCTCTATTTATAGCCAACAAAGGGTAAAGGTCACAACCCTTTGAAAAGAAGACAACCTTTCAGAAAGGTCACAATACTTTGGAAAAGGCATAACCTTTCAAACGGTCACAAACCTTTAGAAAGAACACAACCTTTCATAAAGTTCACAACCCTTCGGCATAGTCACAACTCTTCAGGAGAGTCACAACCCTTCATTTCCTGTTCACACCTTTAAAACCCAACAGTTGCTATACTTGCTAATGATATCATTGAGATGAGGCCATGTTGGTTGTGGATCAAATTCAAATAGCAAGTATGGAGCACATGAATCCATACATTAACCCTCATTATCAACTCAACTAATTAAAATAATAAAATCAAATTGGGAGAAGTAAAATAATTAGCTTCAAGTTGTAGAGCATCAAAGAATTACTATTTGGTTATTTTGGACGTATTATCAAAAATCTTTGCTGCATCAGTTGCTCATTTGATGAATCTTTTCAAATATCATTTGAAAAATATCTTTGCTGCATCAGTTGCTCATTTGATGAATCTTTTCAAATATCATTTGAAAAATCTAGATTGGAGTATCTAAAATGTATCAAAAGTTTCAATAATTGCTGTCCCTTGAACATAACAATGACAAATTTCAACGAAGTTGAAAAGTATGAACAAAGTTGACTGTTCTTTATCTTTGTGATTTGATTAGTTTTATCAACTGAACATTTGCAAGGTTTCATGTTTTCATTTCTCATTAAAACATTTTTTTTCAATGGTAAACTGATATAATTTCTATGACCTTTCTACTTTAAGTACATTATTGCACCCATCTTTCATGGGTTTCTGCATTCTTAAAAGTGCATCCATGTTAATTTCTCTCTTTTCCTTCACCATTAAGATAATATTTTAAAGACGAAATCAATTTATATAAAAAACCAGATAACATAAGACAAATTCATTCATTAATATCCTCTCTATAGTCTTTATTTGTTGGCTATTTGATCATCCAACATAACTTCCTCTACCTATACTTTCTTAGGAAGAAACATTGAAAAATATTCTACACCATGTAATCCACACAAACAAAGGAAGTAAACAATCCTTCAGACAAACTACATCAAAAAATTCTTTCACAGTTAACTCACCTCTCCTCTGTGTATTACCTAAATATGTGGAGTATTGGAGTGTTAAAAGTAGTCTACACAACAAATTGGAGCAAGGTTAAACTCTTCTATTTTAAGCATACTTGTGAGACCCAAAATTAGAGAAATTAAAGTCACGACGAAGAGGAACAATAAAGAAAGCAACAAAGAACCGACCTGTGAAAAAGGTTAAAAAACCTGTTGGAGTCGAGGCTTCGCCACATTACTATAGTCCTTTGTTGTGAACTCTTTCCTTCATTGAAGAAGGCCAACACTATCAGATACAACATCTAACACGTATTTTCACCATTTTCGCTGGAACTAAACTCAAGTGGACCTGTCACACTCCTACACTCCTCGCTGAAAAACCTCTGATATCTCTTGTCAACTGTTTCCTATTCTCTCGCATCAAATGCACCAAAATTTCTTCCAAATGATCAATATAGGAATTGAGATTTACATCTATACAACACATGTATCTACACCAATAGATATTATTAGGCAAGAACTTCAAAAATTCAACCAACACTAACCAGAGTAAGCCTGGATCTGAGAGAATGCAAGAGGTCCAGATGATATGACTGTGGAAGACAGAAACAGAACATATAGTTTTTGCTGGACCTGACCATCAAAACAATATTCTTAGTCATTGATAGTGAATCAAAGAGAAAATGGTTCAACTTTTTCTGAATAAACTCTTTATCTATGCTTTTAATTATTATTTTTCTTTCAGTTGTTGATAAACTGAGGAGGTATAAGAGAATGTCATCTAATATTTTTATTATTCATATAGCTATCGGTTAGGAAATGATTCCAAGGAAGTTCGATTAGCATGTTAATTTCTTTTATTTATATCAGTATCTTTCATGCTATTCATACAAAAGTTCATCACTATCAATTAACCATTCTATCTATTCTTGGCCGGCAACAACCTGATACAATGGTATCTTTGGTTAAGGTCAAAAACTATTGCTAGCTATACAAGCATTTCTCCTCGAACTTGTAATGAACTTGCGATATGGATTTCTAGTTTCATAAAAGAAACTGTTTTTAAATGAAATGAAACTTTATCTACATTTAGGAAATTGTAGTCCTTTACAGTTGAGAAAGTGTGTTGACAATCCTAGCATTCACATTTCATTATATCCGAAGTAGGCTCCTTCTTTATATGTGCGAAGACTGCTTAGTCCTACATATTTCACACACAATATGTTAGTCTCTCTGTGGATAGTCAAACAACTTTCCTTGCTGCTGCAAGAGATATCTCATCAGGTGATCCTTTCAATGGTAGCTGGATTGACCAAAGTGCTTGTATGCTAATGAACAAAAAGGAAAGAGTCTTTTTGTTCAATCGAAGGGTAATGTGTGCACAATGTTACCCCTACTTATAGATGGTCAACTGCACATCATCTGTTGATAGCCAGACTTGAGAGTTAAGCTGCCGAAATCAAATAATATCATTTATGTATATCAATCACAATTGTTACATAGTTCCAAATTCAACAGTTAAGGGGTCTCATTTGGTTTGTCTTTGGTCATCGATTTTTTCTTTCAAAGTATTAGTCTGACTGTAAATAGATCATCCTTTTCAACTTCATTTTACTTACAATATCATTAATTTCTCAATCTCCTTTTCTATCCATAAAGACAATCTGCTATTTGATTTTATTGAAGAAAGAGATTTTTGTAGATTCCCAACTCGCACAAACAGTAAACAAAAGCTTAGTAAAAGCAGCTGACAATTACCAAATGGAAGCTCAAGCAGTGTAGTTGGAAAGGAAATAGGAGTATGTGGTTGTTATCAGTCATAGATAATTACCATTGTCATAATTACAGCTAACAACTTTGCCCTATTGTGATATTTACAGCTAACAGCTTTGCCCTGGATTGTTCTTGGCTTCACTCTGATATATACATGAATTATCGATTGTCAATGTAGGAAAACTAATCAACTTCGAGTTAGTTCACTTATACTGTTATTAGGTTCTTAAAAGAACAGTAAGTGCATCTAATTTAAACACTTTCAACATAGCTAAATAAGTGTACCTTAGAAAGTTAATCATTAGAAACTAAACTGAGAAGCTTCATGTCGGTAGGCATTTCGACACTCTGTTGGAATCTCTAAAGGCGAAATTGGTAGCTGAAAATTGTTTGGTGTCGTCTTTTGAAGTTGAAATTTACCTACGGAATCAAAAAACTTTTTGGTAGAAAACTTTGAAATTCACCATTGTTGAAGCTTGGGTCTGACTTGGTGATAATAACAATTTATTACACAGATTAAGCTGGTGATAACCATTCAAATCTCCATGTTAATGTTTATAGCTGAATCGATAACAGAAGATATGTCAACAAAACTGGAATTTTGGTTCAGAATTAGAAAAAAAATCGTACTAAGCCAACCCAGGTTTGAATTTTTTTGCTGAATTTTTGATGTCCTCTTTAATAAGTTCCTTCAATTTTTTGAAAGTTAATTGAACCGTGGGAAATTTTTTGAAGGAACACTGACACGAGATGAATATGAACGAATGATCTAGAAGCCGACATAGTGTTTATCATTTACCCTTGAATAATAATATAATTACGATTATGCATAAGTTTAAGAAATTGGAAATAGGCTTACCAAATTGAAAACTATTCTGGAAACTATTTAAAAGATGTGATATGAGAGCTTCTAGAACTATGCTGAATGTGGGGAAATAAAAGTCAAAAACAAGAAATTAATTATATATAATTTGCCACTATCTCATACATTAATTACCATTTTGCCATTGGTCGTCCATCTCTTTCACGTTTCTATATAGTAATAACTAGAGGGGCAAGGCCCGTGCTTAGCACAGCCCAAGGCCCAACATTTGAGATATTTAAAACTGCATTTGCTATATTTTGGTAGGTGCAAAACTTGATGCCCTCTCTCTCACACATTAATCATGGTAGAATAATGTACATGTGTAAAATCTCGGATGCTTTCTGTGAATTGGTAAAATTTATCCTCTCGTGTCAAGCAGACATTCAAGTCAATTTTAAACCTTACACAAACCAATTATATTCAAATATATAATTAATATATAGTTTCAAGATTACACAAAGATAATGAAAAAGTACTGGCTCAGTTCCTATTGCCTACATGTAGAATTAATACACGCTGCACTCTTCTCATAAGCATATTGTTCTCTTCCACATCTAGTTTTTTGCTTGTACCTTTCCTGAACCTGTCTTATCAAGTACACATAATTTCTGTTTTCAAATTAGCTTTAGCATTAAAAAATGGATCCTCTTGGCCATTTTTGGCTTCAAATACCTTGCTAGAGGTAAGAATTGACTTGAGCATAATATTTCCTTTACACTTCTCCAGCAACAAAGTCTTCGGGTGTGTTTGTTATGAAGGAAAATGTTTTCCAATTTTCTCATATTTGGTTGGGTTAAATGTTTTGGAAAATGTTTTCCAAATCAACTCATTTTCTTCAAATTTAAGGAAAATGACTTCCCTTCAAAACTTAAGGAAAACATTTTCCAAAACTACCTTCCAACTTCAAAACTTCAAATTACAATTATTTTTTTTTGTTGAAAAAATTAATTTATTTTGTCCCTACCCTCAAACCAGCCCCCCCCAACCACCACCCAAAAAAATATAATAATTTTAAAACTTGTTTTTGAATTCAATTTTTTTACCCTACTTTCACCCCTACCCCCACCCCCTCCCAAAAAAATATTAAAAATT
>NW_006239280.1:233879-238766 GCF_000226075.1 Solanum tuberosum | reverse complement strand
TACCAGCCCCCACCCCCCAAAAAAATTTAAGTTTATTTTTAAAAATTATTTTCTACTCTAGTAAAAATAAAAAATATTTCTCAAAAACATTTTTCATTCATAAATCAAACACTAAAAATCTTTTCTGAAAAATATTTTTTAGTCACCAACCAAACATGAGAAAATAAGTCAAAAATCAACTTGTTTTCCAGGAAAACATTTTCCTTCATACCAAACACACCCTTCAACTTCAATTGTTTTTAATTTTACAACATAATTTATAGATTATATAAGTATACATATTATACCAATTTTTCAGTAATAATAAAGTGATTGCACATATAATTTCAGAAGTAGAACTTGTGCAAAGCAACTTGATTAGAAGGATGAACAGAAGCTCAAGTCAAGCAACATTCTGACTACCTTAAACTTCTGAGTAAACAACTACGACACCCCCTCCACATGGGTCCTTTGGAAGGCTACTGTCATTGAAAGAATTGTAGCTTGAATCTCCTACATCACATTATAACCACCTTAAGCAAAAGCCACATCTCTCAATGTGAAAAAGTCGAAAACGACTCCCAAATTGATTTTAGCGGAGTAGCTATAGTCCACATCTAGCTCCACGCTTAGTTGAATTCCCTCAGCCAATTGCAGAGTAACTACATTAATTGTCACTCACATATACAATAGTCAGATAGACGGGACTTAAATATTAATGGGCAGAAAGGAAAATAAATAGTAGTACTAATAATTTTGAATACCTTTAAGGACATGACAACAACTTAAATATTAATGGGCAGAAAGGAAAATAAATACTAGTACTAATAATTTTGAATACCTTTAAGGACATGACAACAGCCATCAAAGACATACCGAATAGAGAATCTAAGTTGGAAAAATGAGAGAGCACAAAATAGTCATATTTGTGCAATCTTGTATGCACACTAAATAATCGACCTTCTTGAGTGATTTTACCCAGTCGTCAAGTAAACAATGTCAATGCCAACTTCGACAATTACCTGTTGGGGCACCCCCATAACCCAAGCTTTTCCCAAAAGCATACTGCCCAACTCATGATATATATAGAAGCGTTTTACTGGAACCATTTTGTGCATCTCAATTATTTGACATAAAGTGTACAAAGTTATAATCCAAGATATTCACCAGCACTGTTACATCACACCAGGTCCCGTAAAATTGATTTACATCCAAAATAAATGATATTTCACAACAGAAGCCCCAAGTTACACTTTCTATGGACATATAATCTCTATAAACTAACACGTACCATCCAAGGTGAGACATAGCATAAGGAAGATTGAGGACACCGGTTCCAACCATAGCTGTAATATTGTGAAATGTCGAACACCACCATTTTGCATTCCTAGAAGAAGTTACGGTAAGCCACTCGTGAATTGTCTTTTGTTCTGCAGATACCTCATTTTCCAAAAGTGAATTGAACAAATAAAATTGCTATATGACATAAGAACTTGTCTAATAGTTTGATGAAAGTGATTGAGAGCCTAGCAAGCCTCCTACATAATAGGCCAAGCATTTTTTTATTTATAAAATGCCAAATTGAAATCGTCAGAGCATGGAACCTTTGTTTATATACGTAGCCTCATTCGTTGGGGAGCGCATTGAAGCGATCTTCTCTCTTCCTCTTGTAGTGCTATTGAATAGTACTTGGCAGACACTCAAAATTTCCTATGTGGTCGCTTCTGGCTCCTTCAATTACCTTGCTAATCACTCTCAACGTATCTATGTCACTTATACATATTCTTTTTTTAGATCTTGAAACTTTGATTATATGCTCATTCTCCTTCTTTACAATCAAGCAGAGACATCACTGCAATCGAGAGAAATACATACAATCTTAACACAGTCTCCTTTGTAGTTGCACCATTCACCTGAGGATTCAAAAAGTCCTAAATTAGTGGCAGACCTAATTTTTCTATTTGCTGAGTGTTGGGTACAAAGGTGCCTCCATGAGTAAACATGTATATCAAAGGTGCCTCCATGAGTAAACAAGTATATCAAATATGACACTGTAAAGCTATAAACATGTGAAATGAGATGATGATCTAGTAATTAACATAATGTAAGGTTTAAAAAATAGTAGACGCCAATGTAGTAAGGTTTTTTGCTTTCAATTTATTTTATCACAAACTTTTTATCAATGAAATCACAATTAGCTTAAAACAATCAATCAAAACTTAATCCAGCCATCACCAAATTAGGTAAAAATATATAAGTTGATCGTTCTTCCAACTATAATTTCAGATATATGCTTATATATCTATCACACAAATACCCAACTAAATGCTCAAAAGGAACTTCTTTGGATAAAATCACTACTAAAGTTACTATTTTCCCTCACTGAAAAATGTACAGATAGTTTGATTGAATCGGTGAGAGAGAAAAAAATAATAGTGTTTTCACACGAAAAAATTTGAATGATGTACCACGACTTCCATCAGCTTCGATACCGCTACGGCTTGCCCAATCTTTTTTTCAGTAAAATCTCTAAAATTAGAACCAATCGACATACCAACCAACATCATTGTAAGATCACAAGTAATTAGTTAAAAGGCCGACTAAAAAATTTGACAGGACATAAACCTTTGAAAACTTTTTTCACAGCTTTCTCTATTCATTATATTCTTCTTAATACCATCGACAGCTACAACATTGACACAAAATATTGGATGAGTACATGCATGTGCAAAATAACTAACAAAGAGCCAAATGCATAAATTTTTTTACAGCAGCCTTCAAATTAATTTTATTTCCTATTAGGTCCAGCATGAAGAAGGAGAAGGGAAAATATTCCACAAAACAAAAGCTATTACAATCCTCTTAGATCTCACATTTGAATAATATCGTCTAAGATAAGATATCAAAAGAGGCAGACAACAATCCAAAACCAGAAAGCTTACCTTGTTGGTCATAATCCAGAGCAAAGCACGAACGACGACTAAAAATCCAAAAATAACATACAAATTATTCTGCAAACAAAACAAAAGAGAGATGAAAAATTGAAAATTAAAAGTGATGAAGGAAAGAAACAAAGAGAAATAGAAAGAATCACCAAGTGAAGCAGAGGGAGGAAGAAGTGAAAATTGAAGTAAAAAGAAAGCAAATATATCAAAGGAAGCACGTGTTGTTGTGACGAAAAGATGAAAACGAAAATCTAAAATAAAGAACACCAAGTTTAACGTGGAAAAAATCCTTCAAAACGAAGGTAACCACCACGGGATCGACAAGATCCGAATTGCTTCACTATAACAATAAGAGAGTTACAATTATTCTTCTAATGGCTACACAACAAGTGCCAAAAGAGAACAAACAATAGCTACACCAACAAAAGATAAATAGAAAGAAACACCACCCAAACCTAGCTGCTGTTCGGGACCTAAATCAGGATCTTGCTGACTTCCGAATCCGATCTTCACCGTTCAAATCAACCACCAAGATGTCAGGAACACTCAGTACAAATTTCAGCCCGATCCAACGGTTAGTTAATCGAAAAACACAATCTGAAGGTTGGTGGTCGGAATAAAAGACTGCAGCAAAAGAACCCTTTTTCTTTTCTTTTCTCTCTTGTTGAAAGCTCTCCCAAAAAACCTCTCTTATGTCCTAATGTCTTTCAAAGACAATACTAATGAGCAATCTGAATTATTCTCTTAAGACCATCCTCTATTTATAGAGTTGTGCTTTTCCTTACAAAGCCAAAACCAACTCCAAATAGGATTACTATTCCAATCCTTTTCCTAATAGAATTGGAAACCAAATAAAGAGAATAATTCCAATCCTTTTTCAAATAGGATTAGGCCATGGGCCTTTGGCTGGAACATGGGCAATAGCCTATTTATAGAGTCCTGAGCCTTTCCTACAAGAAAAGGACTAGTTAAAATATTAAAACATTTTCCTAAAAGGAAAACATATTTATGGTAAGAAATCAGGGCAAATAACCCCAACAAATCTCCCCCTTGGCCTGAATTTCTGACAAAATAAATTTGTCCACCTTCTTCACATAATCTTTAGGATCTTGCATCTCTTCTCCATAATCTCCTCCATCAAATCTACGTCTCGACACAGAGAACCTCTCTGAAACAATTTCTCCAACAAAATCTTCATTGCTGTCAAAAAAGGTTGCGACTAGAACTACACCCACCAAGATAAACACCCATCTTTAACATGGTTTCATCATTGAACTATGGCTTTGATACCACTTGTTAGGAAAAAATAAGCAGGTGTAACGCGGAAGCTAGCAAAGCAAACCTCGAAAGACCACGAGTAAGAAGACAAACTAGAAACACATCAAAAGAGACATATTTAACGTGGTTCGGTCAATCGACTTACGTCCACAAAGGAGATGAGCAATCCACTATAAATATGAGAGTATAAAATATAGAGAGAAACAACCTCAACCAATTCACTCGGAATACATGGGAGGTTCACACAAGTGATAACGTATCAAGCTTGTGACCCACAAATTCTCCCCCTAACCAAAACTCTCAAAGCCCTTAAGACTACATTGTGAATGCTAATTAAGTTAGAAGGAACAAGCCTATATTTATAGAGTCCTAAACCTTTCCTACAAGAAAAGGACTAGTTAAAATATTAAAACATTTTCCTAAAAGGAAAACATATTTATGGTAAGAAATCAGGGCAAATAACCCCAACACGTGTAACCTTTAAAAAGAAAAATAAAGAGCTACATATTAAGAGCAATACACGTGTTAAGCAGATTGTCAATTTATAGTACAAGACATGTTACTTTTTGTACAACTATTAATTGCAGTGTTCGTACACTGCTTGTTGGCTTATATAAAAGAAGAAAAGAAGAAGATAAAAGAAGAGTAATATATATATATACTAGATGGGAAGGCCCGTGGCAAG
>NW_006239280.1:215658-233779 GCF_000226075.1 Solanum tuberosum | reverse complement strand
GGAACAAGTTTTTGGAGCTGTGTTGGTCCTTCACAACCCCCTCTTCTAAATAAGGGTAATATATATACACACTAGATTTTTGACACGTGCGTTGCACGTGATTATCAATTCAGAAAATTCAAGCGGAGATTTGAATAATAAGCTTTGCGCAAAATAATATTGTAGATTTTTTTGTGAATGTTCAACGTGGATCGTCATATATATCTCTTATTCACACGAACCTATGAAGATCATAAATGAAAAATTTATTAGTTAAATGCAATAATGTATATATTTATTTCAATTTGATGAGGTTCAATTATGTAATTAGTTGTATCTCACTAATATTACCTTATAGACGATATTTTTGTTGTGTATTTTTCATGTTATCTAACCAGATGTGTTTCACACGTTTATTCCACTTAATCTATTTAGATGTCATATGAACATGTGGAGACCAAGTACATTTCATTTTTAGAACTATTTTTGTGTATTAATTTTTATTTTATAAGTTATAACATAATAGATGACATTCTTTTTGTTGGCTCTCATATTTGACTTCTCGATTGTCTGTGTTCATAAATCAAAGATAGTTATCTGACTATCCATAGTTAACTGAGAAAGGTTTTTTTTTTTTTACCGAAAAAACTAAAATTTAAAATTAAAGAATATATTCTATCACTTGCAAACAATTTTCAATTTATTCAACCAAGCATGATTCGTCCAAGAAAAAATAACAACACCGTGTTATCACATATATAGGGGCGGTCTAAAAATATGAAAAATATTGGTCAAAAGTTAAAATAAGGAAAGATGAAAGATAGAAATAACTAATGTAATAACTATGAGAATTCATATTATTTTAACTAAAGAATGTGAATAACATTTGTGATAATTAGTAATAACTAAGATAATTTATAATGTTATAACTAAAGAATTAATGTGCAATAGATGAGCGTTATTAGAAGTCATATGAAATTTTCTTCGTCGAAAATACTGAAATATTAAGAAATAGTAAATTAGTAAAACAAAAAGGCAATGTTTACATAGTAATAACTATTTTTAAGCAAATTTCCAGATAATCTAAATAACATAAGTAGCATTGATAAATAAAGTCATTCTTTTGTCTTGAGCATCATAAAAGCAAATCGTGATAATTCTCTAACTCTTGAGAAGTTTAATAATTTTGGAAAAAGATATTCAGAAACATATATGTACATCACAAGAGAAATTGTTAACAAAAACAAATGAATTTAGACTACAATAAAAGTTAAACTAATACAAACTTCCACTGGTGTTATTACAAGTCATATGAAATTTGCTTCTTCGAAAATACTGAAATATTAAGAAATAGTAAATCAGTAAAACAAAAGGGCAATGTTTATATAGTAATAACTATTTTGAAGCAAACTTTCTGACAATCTAAATCACATAAGTAGCATTGATAAATAAATTCATTCTTTTGTCTTGGGCATCAAAAAAACAAATCGTAACAATTCTTTAACTCTTGAAAAGTTTAATAATTTTGGAAAAAAATATTCAAAAACATATATCTACATCAGAAGAGAAATTGTTAACAAAAACAAATGAATTTAGACTACAATAAAAATTAAAATAATACAAACTTCAACTTGCCTTATTACAAGTCATATAATTTTTTCTTCGTTGAAAATACTTAAATATTAAGAAATAGTAAATCAGTAAAACAAAAGGGCAATGTTTATATAGTAATAACTATTTTAAAGCAAACTTTCTGACAATCTAAATCACACAAGTAGCATTGATAAATGGGAAAAAGGTCAAATATGCCCCTAAACTATGCGAAAATGTCTAGATATACCCCCCCCCCCCATTTGAAGTGTGGCTCATCTGTGCCCTTGCCGTCCAACTTTTCGCGCATATGTGCCCTTGTAGACATTAGTTGCTTTGCTGGAAATAACCAATTCATTTTCCCTTTCTTTAAATAACAAATGGAATTGCCACATCCCCTTTTAATTACCACGTGACATTTATTTATATTTAAAAAATAAATACACCTCTTTTAAATAGGATATCTGACCCAAGGTGGCCGGAGTTTGAATTCCTCCTACCAGATCTAAAATAAGATAACATTTGACATCTGAAACACAGTTGTTTTGGGGTCGTTTGCTAGTTGTCTTGCTAGACCAATGAGGTGTGTGGGTTGGTGTTTTGTTGGCTACCTTGGGGGTAGTGTTTTGGAGCTCGTGGTGGTCGGAGCTATTTGGTAGTTGTTTGTCCGAGGTTGTGCGAATCGGATTGGAGCTCTATTGCTCATGGTTAGAGCTCGAAGCTCGCCTTTAATGGTGTTTTTCTTTTAGGAGAAAGTGATGGGTTAGGTTGGAGATGGCGTTTCTCCGACCAAAGGAATTTGGGTCAGACATGATTTGTCGGCTTATGTGAAATATCCACCAAAGAAATTTGGGTCGGATAGAATTTACGGGTCGGATATCCTATTTAAAAGAAGTGTATTCATTTTTTAATATAAATAAATGATACGTGGTAATTAAAAGGGGATGTGACAATTTCATTTGCTATTTAAAGAAAAGAAAAATGAGTTGGTTATTTTCAGCAAAGCAACTAAAGTCTACAAGGGCATATATGCGCGAAAAGTTGGACGACGAGGGCACAAATGAGCCAAACTTCAAACGGGGGTATATCTAGATATTTTTGAATAGTTTAGGGGTATATTTGACCCTTTTCCCTTAATAAATAAAGTCATTATTTTGTCTTGAACATCAAAAAAATAAATTATGACAATTCCCAAACTCTTGAGAAGTTTAATAATTTCTGAAAAAGATATTCAGAAGCATATATCTACATCACAAGAGAAATTGTTAACAAAAATAAATGATTTTAGACTACATCACGTTAACCTCATATATTGAAACATTACATACTAATGTATATACTAAGCAACAAAATAATTATTATATCATCATAATTATTTCTCTCAAGTACTCGAGGTTAAGGAACATACCCTGTCAGGATAGAATAATTTACTTCATCAGAATAGTGGTACCTCATATTCCGCTAAACTTCGAACTCACTCAACGACAATAAATCACACAAAAAATTTCAAAATGCAAGAAGAAGAAGAGTAGTAGATTAAAAAAATTGTGGTAGAAAAATGAGAGGAAACCCTTTTATTTATAGTCAACAAAGGGTAGTATGAACAATTATTTTTTGTGTCTTATCTGAAAAGTTACGACCTTTCCGAGAAGTCACAACCCTTTCGAAAAGTCACAACTTATTGAAAAAGTCACAACTCTTTGAAAAAATCACATTTCTTTGGAAAAGTCACAACTCATCGAAAAATCACAACCCTTTGAGAAAAGTCATAACTTATCAGAAAAGTCACAATCTTTGAAAAAGTCACAACCTAAGTTAGGGATATTATAGTAATTTAACATTCAAGTTAGGAGTTCATGCTTTTAAGGTAAATACATACATATATATATATATAAGTTATATTTTAATATGAATTTAATTTTTTGAAGAACTTGTGTGCAAATAAGCATAAATTCAATTGCTAAAAATTTAAAATATAGATCAATCTATTTGAAGTACAAAATCTTCGATATTATTTCACTTTTGCGGTCTTATATTTAGAAGGTTTCCAAGCTTTGAAAACTAAACTCGAGATTTACATATTTGTTTTGAACTACAAAATTCAAAACAAGTGGCCGGCCACCTTTGAACTCTAGACTGCTACTCTATTTTGTAAAGGAAAAATTACAGAAATCCACATTTTAGTATACTTATTACCATTATCCCCTATAAGTTTTACAAATCTCCAAAATTTCTCATTTTCGCGCATCGGATTAGTGTATCTTGCGCATCAGATTAATGTATCAGCGCTTATATTATTGTATCTCGCGCATCAGATTATTGTATCATGTATAAAATGTACATCAGATTAGTGTATCATGTATAAAATGTAATGTATCTTACTTAACGATTAATGTATCTCGCGCATCAGATTAATGTATCAGCGCTTATATTATTGTATCTCGCGCATCAGATTATTGTATCATGTATAAAATGTACATCAGATTAGTGTATCATGTATAAAATGTAATGTATCTTACTTAACGATTAATGTATCTCGCGCATCAGATTAATGTATCAGCGCTTATATTATTGTATTCGTTTGAGGGATTTCTG
This sequence comes from Solanum tuberosum, assembly GCF_000226075.1. NCBI lineage: Eukaryota > Viridiplantae > Streptophyta > Magnoliopsida > Solanales > Solanaceae > Solanum > Solanum tuberosum. The sequence continues at coordinate 229,615 of NW_006239280.1, read as the reverse complement.
TAATTATAAACTTTTAAGGGATAGATTGTAATTTTGCCTTAAATTAAAGTATGTGATTTCTGTAATTTGCCCTCGAAAATATGGTCAATTCTAATAACAATGCCACAAAAATGGCCCAAGTGGTGATCAATTTTTTATCATGTTCGAGAAAATACATTATTGTCTTGTTACCCACGTACAAATAATCGTTTCATATGTATAAAAATAATGTCAAATTAAATATATTAGTAATATTGATATTAATTATGCTGAAACTAATTTGTATGCACTGTTTGGTTTGATATATTAAAAATAACATACATCGCATCATTTCTAGAAAAAAAGAAGTTATTTGTTTATAAAAATACCATCTACAAAATACGGTGGAAAGGAAGTGAGAAAGGTTTTGAAGGACATTTGTATATTTAACCATGCTAATATATGCATTAAGAACTCATGTATTGCTAATACCATGATTTGTCGCGTATTAGTTATACTTATCAAATCGAGTGTACCACTAGTGCTGGCATGAATCTTCCATGAATTGCTTGATTGAAGGACAAAGTGTACAAGAACATATGAAGTACATCCAACATGCAAAAACATATTTCAAAAGGCAAGCTAACAACTTGCTAGAAGAGTATCCTGGTTCTTTTATTTGGTTAATTGATTCCTTTAATTCCAACGAATTCAACTGAAACCAACATTTTTTTCCACGAAATCTCAACGCATACTAAGTTTTGATCCCATAATTGCAAAAGTGCGATGAATTCAATGGTGAGAACATAAATATTGAATCCATCAGTACAAGGGTCCACCAGATCCTTTTGCCATTCTTTAATTCAGCTTTCAACTTGGTTTGATTTTATGATTTCTGCAATGAAACTTGATTTGGTCCTCAAAAGGGCTATATGTGTAAATCTGCCTATTTAGATGAGGCTGTCACTTGCACTTCTGTCTCTATTTTGTGCTAGTCTTTAATTTTTGTCTTTTATAATAATTTTTTTTCTTCAGTATATAACTTCTTCTTTTTTGTATATAATATCTCATAAGTTATATTTTGATATAAATTTAATTTTTAAGGAACTTGTGTCCAAATAAGCATAAATTCAATTGCTAAAAATAAAAATACATATCAATCTATTTGAAGAACAAAACCTTCAATATTATGTCACTTTTGCGGTCTTATATTTAGAAGGTTGCCAAGCTTTGAAAACTAGACTCGAGATTTAAAACAAGTGGCCGGCCATCTTTGAACTCCAGACTGCTACTATAATTTTGGAAGTATGGTCAATTCTAATAACAATGCCACAAAAGTGGCCCAAGTGGTGATCAATTTTATATCATGTTCGGGAAAATACATTATTGTCTTGTTGTGGGTTACCCAACAAAACTAGTTTTGATTTTCAGAAAGATTCCCACGCAACTGAATCTCGCCAAATGATCTTATGGATCACCCATCCCATTTTTTAAGTGCTAGAGGGGTGTAAGCTCTTCAACAGAACTAAGCCTTCCCGCGGCTGAAGAAGAGCCAGGGGATCGGTCAACAAATAATTGTTTGATAGAGTGTATAAAAATAATATCAAATTAAATATATTAGTAATGTTGACATTAATAATGTTGAAACTATTTGTATGTACTGTTTGGTTTGGTATATTAAACATAATATACATCACATCATTTTTAAAAAAAAAGTTATTTGTTTACAAAAATACCATCTACAAAATATGGTGGAAAGAATGTGAAAAAGATTTTGAAGAACATTTGTATATTTAACCATGCTAATATATACATTAAAAACTGTTGTATTGCTAATATCATAATTTATCGTGTATTAGTTATATTTATCAAATCGAGTGTATCACTAGTGCTTGCATGGATCTTCCATGAATCGCTTGATTTAAGGACAAAGTGTACAAGAACATATGAAGTACATCCAACATACAAAAACATATTTCAAAAGGCAAGCTAACAACTTGCTAGAAGAGTAATCTGGTTCTTTTATTTGGTTAATTGATTCCTTCAATACCAACGAATTCAACTGAACCCAACATTTTTTCCACGGAGGGTAGATACATTATACATATATGTAAAACCATTGATGGTCAACGAATATTAAGTATTGATCCCATAATTGCAAAAGCGCGGTGTATTCAGTGGTGAGAACATAAATATTGAATCCATAAAATTTAAATCCATAATCTGCATCTACGGGCATTCTGTCGTATTACCATTGCAAATATGCAGCTGTTTTGTTGCCAGTATCACCATAAACAACATCCATGTTAGCTTCCATTAGTTTCTTCATGAGTAAACTAGCCTTCTCTCGAGCTTTCACTGACCCTCGAACCGAGAGATCAGCTAGCACAGATGAAAACTCAGGCAGCCTCAAAGCATCTCTTATGCATCCCTCACTTTCTTCGAATAAACGGAGTAGAATATCAGCAGCTCCCTCTTTACTCAACATACACTTTCCCTTCAAAATTTCGATTAGTAATGCCACAATTTTATCTATCTCTTTCAAAGCAGTTAGTCCCTCTTCAAACCTCGCAAGCAAGCATAGTATCGCCAAGGATGTTCCAGCAAGATCCTCGCAATCAGAATCTTCCACCAACTTGATCAGCACCGGAACTGCCCCTGATTGAACAGCCACCGTGCAATTCCCATGAAACTGCACCAATTCAGCCAATGTACTCAGGAAATGATGCGAAGCAGGGCCTCGTGACCTCGAGATGACCTTAACTAGAGCCTCAACCGTTCCAGCCACACCAAATTTTGCCTTGTTTTTATCTAACATTGCCAAACTACATAGAAGTGAAGCTGCTATCCTACTTGGTTCAGCTGAAGTCGAAGACATAATCACCGAATTGAGAAACAGGATTTTCTCCATGTCTGCTAGAGTTTGCTTGAGATTAGGATTGAGTGAGAGATTGAATAGAATTGAGAGCGCGAGAAGCTGAATAGTAGTTGATGATGGAGACATCGATAGGCTGAGCAAGGTAGAAACAACACCATTTGTTTGCGCTAACAAGTTCCGATTTTGAGGGCTCACCTTTGTGATTGAAACCAATGTTAGCAGAGCTTTCTGCTGATTCTCTTGAGATTCAGATTGCAATTCAGAAAGGCATTCAGCAATCGCCTCCCGTGGCCTCGCCATTTTTGGACCTCTAAGGACCATTAGGACATCAATTTAACTATATAATGACAATTTTTCGGGCTGCCTTCAATCATTGGATTCTCAACCTAAAGGATAATTAACAAAAAACAGTTTGCACAAGCAGCCAAATACAATCAGTCACTGCTAATTAAATGGATATTTTTCATATGGCTGGCAAATTGACTTCGATGATAACATAGTTTAATTTAATTTGATGAAAATAGTCAGCAATAAAATATGCAGTCTGAAAATCACAATACAAAACAAATCCAAAGAGAACAGGACAACAAACAATTCACCACCAAGAACGTCAGTTAAATGAATCACCAATATACCAACCTCAACTCGAAATTGAAACCTCGTGATTCTTAACTCACTTCATTGATCACTGGGTCATACCCTTGGGCCTTAGGTGCACCTCCGATGACACATTTACCTTCTTTAGATCAGTTGCTATGGCCCAGAATACCAAAAGCTGATCATTTAACAATATGAACATTTAAATACCACATAAAATACAGATTAGTAGTTTACAATTTATCCTATTTCACTAATATGTTCCTCAGTTGAGAATTAAAGCAACAACATTACAATGATGAATGTAAATAAATATCACAACCTTGAAACAAAACATATAATCAAATGTAAATAGAGAAGGTACTTCGGACTGCAGTAGTATGAGCTAATAAAACATTTGAAGCTCTTGTTAAAAAAATTAAACATTTGAAGTTAGCATAAAATTGTATTTTTTTGTCAATTTGGTCGAAATTTGGTGGTGTAAATCATATTAATCATCTGATTGACTTTGTCACATTCTTAGGAAGCTCATCAAGAACTGATAACTATTATAATTATTTCTGTAATAAGCAGGCTTCTCTTTTACGGGACATTTTTTTTGTGGTTTGGGATAATTAATCTCACCATAAATTCCGGATACCATAATGCAATGTTTCATTTGTGATTTTTGGTCATAAACATTCTTAAACTATACCCCAACTTAAACTACATCCTCAAATTATTGTTTTTAACAGAAAACATTCCTCAATTATTTAAAATTTGACAACTTTCATCCTTTTGTTAAAATTTGTCAAAAATTAACAAATCCTTCACAAAAACATGTACGGTTCACACTATTCTCAACAAAACTCCCTAAATCACCCCCAATAAACCAATTTTGTTCATTCTACATATTAAATTAAGATATTGTGAATTTTTTTAGCAACAACGTTTTGCATTGTCTTCCTTTTGATTAGCAATTTTGTTTTTATTTACTTTTCATATCATTTGATATCAAAAATTTATCGGTTGAAATGTTTTCTTCTCATTGATCTACAAAAAGTGGTGTCAATCAGAGACTTTTAGTTCTAATAATGGAAAACGAAACTCAACGACTAGAGATCAAAATTAGTTGAATCTTGATTACCTCAACTATCAGTTTGCCCAAAAAAATTAGATCTAACGATATTATGACTTTGCAAGGTGAAAATAGTGTAAAATTAAGCTCCAACTCTATTTAGTTGGTAAAGGAGAAGAGTAGATCATGTCTCCTCGTAGACTCACACCGTCATAACATTGTTTTTTTTAAATAGCAAACAAGGGTCTCAAAAAAATAAATAAATTGGAAGCTTTTACCAACAAGTAATAAAATTATATAATTTATTTTCAAGAGAATAGTATGAATTGCATATGTTTTTGTGTGGACATTTTTCTTTGTTTGAAAGGAGAAAAAAAGAGAGGAAATATCTATACCTAAATATTAATCCCAATTGACATGAATCTCAATGACAATGACCAAGAATTGACAATTGGTAACGTATTATCTGAGAAAAGCATAGAAACAATTCCCTCATCCCGACTCAGCTTCTCTCTTCGATACAGGAAATCTAACAATTCCTATTTTTTCGAAGGATATATGAAAAGAACGTCCCACTAAGAATTCTTATCTCATTAATAAAGTACAGATAAATAATATATTCCACTAATTTTTTGATAAATTTTAATAGAGGGATGGAAGTTGTTAAGTTTTAAATACTTGGAGGATGTTTTTTTTGTTAAGAAAGATAATTTAAGGATGTAGTTTAAGTTGAGGGTATAGTTTAAGGATGTTTTTCGCCAAAAACTCTTTCATTTTCTGCATAAGGGGAAAAATATCGTTCTATAACAAAATAATTTTTGTATTAAATAATTTTTGCATCAAGTTATGCGATAATTTATGTAATTTTAACTTGTTTTTGATATACTTTATTATTTGAGTCGAGAATCTATCAAAAACAACCTCCTCATTACTAATCTCTCGATATTCATCTTTCATATTAATCTTACATATACAATCTCTCCATTATAATTAGGACAAATCACATAAATCTCATACATTTAGGGGTTAATTACGTCCTATCGCAAAAGTTTCTTCAATTACAAAAATTCCTTATTTTTCATCACTCGCAGATATATTCCTCTGTGGTGAAATACATTACAAATGATACATTACTTAAGATTATGTTGCATCGGATACATTCCTATATTATCAGATATATTTCTCAGTTGTCGGATACATTGTGTATTATAGACTTATAGTCCATGAATTTTGTGTGATATGTGCGCCCGACAATTTTTTGGCCGAAAAGTTTTGTGGGTGTCCGTGACGACCTACTAAATGGCGTGCCTTTGTTCACTGGGGAAAACGTCGGAATTTTCAAGTTCAAACGAGGTCCGGAACAGAAAATTGAGATTTTTTCCATTTTTTGTGTGTTATTAGTCCATGAATTTTGGGTGATATGTGCGAGTGGTGATTGTTTGGCCGAAATTGTTCATGGGCGTTTGTGACGACCTATTTAATGGCGTGCGTTGGTTTCAAGGGGCTAACGTAGGTTTTTTCAAGTTCAAACGAAGTCCGGAACGAAAAATAGGGATTTTTCTATTTTTCATGTGTTATAGTTCATAGATTTTGAGTGATATGCGCACCTGACGATTATTTGGCCGAAATTTTTGCTGGACGTCCATGACGACCTACTTGATGACGTGCGTTGGTTTGAAGGGGCAAACTTAGTTTTTTTTTTCTAGTTCAAATGAGGCCTAGAACATGAAATAGGGATTATTCCATTTTCATGTGTTATAGCCCACAAATTTTATCTGATATGTGCCCGACGATTTTTTGACCGAAATTTTTTATGGTGTCCGTGGCGACCTTCTTAATGGAGCGCGTTGGTTCGAAGGGGAAAACCTGGCTATTTTCAAGTTAAAACGAAGCGTGAAACGAGAAATATGATTTTTTTCTATTTTACATGTGTAGTCCTTGAATTTTGTGAGATGTGTATTCGATGATTTTTTGGTTGAAAATATTTGTCGACATTTATAACGACCTATTAAATGGTTACCGTTGGTTTGGAGGGGGAAAACATAGGTTTTTTTCAAGTTCAAACGAGGTCCGAAACAGGAAATGAGGATTCTTCCATTATAGTCCATGAATTTTGTGTGATATATGTGTCTGACGATCTTTTTGAATGAAATTTTTTGTGGGCGTCCGTGACAATCTATTAATTGGCGTGCATTGGTTCAAAGGGGGCAAACATAAATTTTCTAGTTCAACTGAGGCCTGAATTGAAAATAAGAATTTTTCCATTTTTCGTGTGTTATAGTCCATGGATTTTGTGTGATATGTGCGCACAATGGTTTTTTGGCCAAAATTTTTCGAAGGCATTCATGACGACCTACTTAATGGCGCACTTTGGTTCGGAGGGGCAAACATAGGTTTTCTCAAGTTTAAACGAGGTCCGAAATAGAAAATAGGATTTTTTTTAAATTTTCGTCTGTATAGTCCATGAATTATGGGTGATATGTGCGCCCGATGATTTTTTGGCCAATTTTTTTGTGGTTATCCGTGTTGGCCTATTAAATGACGTGCATTGATTCAGAGGGGCAAAACGTTGGTATTTTAAAGTTCAAACGAGGCCAGAACTGGAAATAAAGATTTTTTCATTTCTCGTTTGTTATAGTACATGAATTTTGGGTGATATGTGCGCTCGATGATTTTTTGGCCGAAATATTTTGTGGGCGTCTGTGATGACCTATTAAATGAAATGCGTTGGTTAGAAGGGGCAAACATAGGTTTTTCCCAGTTCAAACGAGGCTCGAAACATGAAGTAGAGATTTTAACACACAAATAACTAAATTAATTGTTTAAAAATTATCGGTCAATTAATTAACTATAGTTAAACGAATAGTTCAAAATTCCCAAACCAACTTCATAAGCTGATAAAAAATAACTGGGAGCAACTATCAGAAGGGGTAAAACGATAACCTTACGAAGATTTTCAAAAAGGACCTTCCGGGTCATTACAATAATAATGTTAAGTTACCAATTGATGAATATTCAATAACTATTAAGTCAGGACAAACTAGGAAACAAGTTACAAATATAGTGTAAAAATTGAAGGAAACTTCTTCTTTTAGATGATAAAGTATTTTTTTAATTTAATAAATAACGGCACATCAAAATATAAAAATCTAAGTAACATAAATTTAAACTTAATATTCTATATTTTGAAATAAAAAAAAAAAGAAAATAACTCAATTACTTATGAAGTGTAACATAAAAAAATCATTCAAAATTAAATTAGCTAAAAACACTTAAAATAAAATAGAAAAAAAGAACAAAAAAAGGGAAGGGGTGTGGGAGAAAATACTTTAAACTACTTTGAGAATTATTAAATTAGTTAGATAATATGCATATTATTCATAAATTTTAAACTAAGAAGATGTGAAAGATCAAATTAAAAAATTAAAAGTTTAAAACTCACAAGTAAACGAAATAGATATATTTATCATATAAATAAGAAGAGCATTTCATAATTATATCAAGCCAAGTGATAAGTTAATAAAAATCAAATAATAACACTAATAATTTTAAACAGTAAATAATGTAATAAAGGAAAATATATATGAAACATAAAGTTATTTGATAATCATATAATTGAGAAAAGGCCCAAAATAGTCCATCATCTTTGGGTTAAGACTCAAAGTCATCCTTGAATTTTCACATGGAGCATTAATAGTCCCTCACGTTTGCAATATTGGTGCACTTTTGGTCCTCTTTCAAAATTTTGCCTATTTTTTAAAATTGATTTTATTCATAATTTATTTATGAAATGTTTAATCGTCATTTTATATATTTAGTAGAGATAATAACTTCATGTGAGAGATTGTGAGAAGAAAAACACCTTATTTTGTTTAGTAGAAATTGTATTGCAGGCAAAGTCGAGAGGTTCATCATGACGATTTCACGTATAATAGTACACATTTTTCTTTTCTTGCAATGTCATATGTTAAAATGTTCTTAGTTTAGCTGCAGTAATATATATACCGAACAAAACAAGATGTTCTTCTTCTCACCTTCTCTCACATAGGGTTATTATTTATACTAAATATATAAAAAGATGATGGGACATTCCTTACATAAAATTATGAACAAAATTAATGTTAAAAAATAGGCAAAAGTTTAGGGGAGGACAAAAAATACACCAATATTACAGACATGAGGGACTATTAGTGTTCAATGTGAAAACTCAAAAATGACTTTGAGTCTTAACCCAAAAATAAGGGACTATTTTGGGTCTTCTCTCCCGTATAATTTATTGTCTATGTTCATATAGAATTAATTATGGGGATGAGGAGCGGAAGAAGGAGGGAGGAAGGGAGGGAAGTAGATTTAATTAAGGAATAATACAATAATTAAACTTTTAAAATGTAATGTGATTTAACATGCTCGGACAAAATATTATAATTTAAAATAATTTAAAATATATTTTAATATTATCTGCATATCGCCAGATATGTATACCAGTGCATATATATAAGTAATACACAATCCACTAATACTGAGTTGATATCATTAGAATTTCAATTAACTTTTCATTAAATTAAACTATTTTTAATTAGCTAGTCAAGAATGGGTTAGTAGAGTCGTCAATATGGGGTAAGCACATTGGGTCGGCTTGGCCTAACATATTATTTGATAGGATTGAACTAACATTTTTGGAGCCCATTTAAGAAAAGAGTTTTTTAGCGCGATCTGAATGAGCATGTTGATTTGTGGGACTTGAGAAATATGGATAGGGTCAGCTCGAGGGCCAAGTAAAACTTAATTAAACAATAAAAATAAAATAGAGTATTCAAAATAACAAGAGTCCAAACTTAAAATCTATTTAAAGTTTTAAATATTAAAATGCAAATGCAAATTATGTTTATAAAATATGGGGAAAATGCATAAGTACCCCCCCCCAGCCTATGCCCAAAATCCCTGAGACACACCTAACCTTTACTAAGGTCCTATTACCCCCCCGAACTTATTTTATATATAATTTTCTACCCCCAGCCTACGTGGCACTATCTTGTGGGCCCAGCGCGTGTTGACAATTTTTCAATGATAGTGTCACGTAGGCCGAAAAGGGGTAGAAAATTAATTAAAAAATAAGTTCGGGGGGTAATAGGACCTTAGTAAAGGTTAGGTGTGTCTCAGGGATTTTGGGGGATAGGCTGGGGGGTACTTATGCATTTTCCCTAAAATATGTACTACATAAAATAAAAAATCCCTAATTTTTTATGGAATCACTATGTAGGCGCCTATGGAATATTGTCATATTTTTTGTGTTTTATTATGATTATTATAAAATAATGGGATAATGCATAAGTACCCCCTTAGACTATAACCGAAATCCCAGAGACAACCTAAACTTAACCAAGATCATGTTACCCCCTGAACTCATTTTTTCGTATTTTTGTGCTTTTGTGCTAATGTGGCACCTTCAACCACTCAAGTTGGTTGTGTTTGTATACATTCTCCCGCCACGTATGTAAATATTATTTTTTTTAATTAAAAAATACTTTTTTCTTAATTTTGTTTTTTTTTTAAAATCATTTTTTTTTAAAAATAATCTTATTTTTTTAATCTTGTATTTAAATTAATTAATACATTTTTTTTACCTTGTATCGAAACTTTTTTTTTTTACCTACATTCATTATTTTTTCTCTTTTATTTTTCTATTGATTTTATTTTATTTGTCTTTCGTTTTGATTTGATTTCAAATGTCTTATATTTAAAATAAGTTAATTTTGAACAGATATCAAAATAAGTGAAGAAAATCAAATAAAACATAAAAAATTAAAACGTTAAAATTAAAGGAAACTTTTAAGTTATTTTTTGAAAAAAAAAATACACATAAATTTTTTAAATAATTAAAAGTGAAAAGATAATAAATTAATTAGAAAAAAAGTTTCAAGTGAAAAGAAATTAAAATAAATATTTTACAAAGAAATAAATAAAAATAATTAAATATATATAAATTTTATTGTCAATAAATATGTGTACTAACTAATTATAAAGTTACCAATAAAAAAATGACATGTGCCCAATTTGTTCAGTCATCACTTGCCTTCAAGAGAGTGTGCACACTCTCTATGCTATGTCAGCGTTTGCGGTGTATTTATTCCATTTTAAATTAGTTTAGGGAGGGGGGGGGGGGTAATAGGACTCTAGTTAAGTTTAGGTGTGTCTTTGGAATTTCGATCATAGTCTAGGGGGTACTTATGCATTATCCCTAAAATAATTAGAGAAAATGGCCAAATGCCCCCTCAATTCAGATTTCCAACTACACACTTAAACGTCACGAGAGTTCTATCACCCCCTAAACTGTTTAAAAATGAAATAATTGTATCCTTAAAAAGCCATAACCAGATCTATGGTGGCATGTGAATTTCACAAATTTGACACGTGGAAAAGTCATCAAATATAAAAAAAAATTCATTTTTTATATTTCTTTACCCTTTTCTTTTATATTTTCACCCATCCCTTCCATCACCAAAGCATTTTCACCATTACTAGAACACCATAAGTCCATAAAAACTGGGTCTTTGAAAAAGATAGGTGAATAATGAACTGAGTCTTTGAGGAAGATAGGTGAATGATGATTGCAGAGCTCATTCCGAGATATTTGGACATTGCTCTGAAAACCTAAAAAACAAACTAAAAAAAGTGAAGGAATATGGGAGAGAGGACGAACAGGGCAGAATATTGCCATTAATGGAGGTCACCGAAGCTCTTGAGAAAGATAAGGAGGAGGAGCTACGATGTCTTCCACATCATCATTGATGTCAACGACAATTTCGAAGAGGAAAAGCATGATTCACCGACGATTGATGAATTAACGAGATTGATAGGGACAATTTCTGAGATGTAGTTGATTAACTAAGATTTGAGATTAATAATTAATGATCTATTAGTAAAAAAAATTGAATTTGAAGTAAACCCAGATCCCCAAGCTGCTAGTTCTTAAAAGGAAAGAAAGAAGAAAATTGGTGTGCCCCATTCTGTAGTTTCTAGTGCTGCCTCCCAAATGAGGTGAAGATACGAACATTTAATCGGTCAACGAATCTGGGAGGAATGTTCAAGAATCCTTGAACTCCATGGAGAGATTAAGCACAATGTTGTCAAATGGTTGGAGTCACAATGTGTTCATCTGTAAAATGTGCATTTTTGTATGCATTGAAAATTATCTGTAAGAGAATGTGCACTTTGTACCCAAAGAATTCATCAAGTAAATTAATATATTATATTATATTAATTTTTTATTTTTATTTTTAATAAAAACTAAACCTAGATTCATTTTTCTCAAATCAGATCTAAAGTATTTTGGGGTGATAAAAATATATGTAAATTTATCTACTATTTATTTAGGTTGATTGGTTTTGCAAGAGTTTTACATGAGTTTGAGAATTTGTTTGAAATCAATAATGATAAACTGGTGGAGATGGTGGTGACAACAATGGCTTAGAGATGGTGAAAGATGGAGAGATTTGATTTATATTACTATGGAGAAGAAAGAAAACAAATAAGAACAAAAAATAATTTAAAATACATATATTTACTGAAAAGAGATATTTAAAACAAAATGTTAATATTTTTTTGCTGCTCCAAAGAGAGTGAAATACACTCACTTTGCCAGGTAAGCATTTAGGGAGGTAATAATTTCAGTGTTATAAAATTCAGGGGGGTAATAGGACCCCCATAAAGTATGAGGGTGTAGTTGGAAATCCGGCTATAGATTAGGGGGGCTTTTGGCCATTTAGCTATTTATAATTTTACTTGAAATCAAACTTAATAGATATTATAAAAATAATTTTATTTATGGATTTGATTGATTAACAAGTAGTAACACTAACACAATGTAATATTGTCTTGGATATTTATGATAATATTTTTGAATTATAATTTGATTTACAAATTATAAAAATATTTTTTGTTTTTAAAAATGATCTAGCCGGGCACAACCGTAGCCTAGGGATGGCAAATGGGGCGGTGTAGGGCGGGGGCGGTGCGGGTTGAGCTTAACCCGCAAAATTTTTAATCTGCTCCGCCCCGCCCCACATAACAACTCTTTTCATTTTCAACCCGCCCTACCCAGCCCCGCATAGACCCGCTCCGCATGAATCCGCCCCGCATAATTTTTTAATATTTTCTTTTTCTAGTTATGTTTGATACTAAAAATAAATTTATAAAAACAAATTCATTTTTTCATTAAGTTGTATTAATTTAATAGGATAGTGATTTAAATTTTATTTTTTAGAGGTCAATTGGGAAATATGTAAGAAATTGTATTATTTTTTATTGAACCATTTTCATTTATTATCTTGAATATTTTAGTAGCTTTAAATGAAATTATCTTAATAAATAATGTTCTATCACTCTTATAACATGTAAAAAATTAAAATTAAGTTTGAACCCATATAAAATCACATATACCCGCAACTCGCCCACATTAATTTTTAAAAAACCACTTCAGCCCGCCTTGCATCCGACCCGCACCACACAACCTTATATCCGCCCCGCCCCACCCCACCCCACCCCACATAGCCTTAAATCCACCCTGCCCCGCATTCGCCCCGCCCCATTGCCATCCCTACCGTAGCCCACGTACTTGTGGATTGGGCTTATCGTTTTCTAGCCCACAAAAGTGAGTCGGGTTAAGAGCTTTTATATGGGAAAATTTTTAAAACAACAATATTTTAGCTTTTGGTGGGACTCATTAGCAACAGTTTCATTATTTATTAAAAATATCATTATTTTAGTTTATTAAGGGATTAGTTATGTATTTATTTTATTTTGATTGATTTGAAAGAATACAAATAATTAATAACAGAACAGAGAAAATTATGGAACAAAAAAATTAAAAAAAGACAATTTTTTTTTTAAATACAAATCAGTTACGTTTTGAAAAGAGCATAAATAGTCATCTTTCCGTTGAGTGTTTTTTTGCTTTCTTCTTAAGATCATCAAAAAAAAAAATTAAAATAATTTAGTTTGTCTTCCGAATCATTCATCTAATAGCTTTCAAAACTTCTTCAAGTTGAATACGACATATTTTTGAAACATAATTTTCAAAATTGACAACTATAAATTTGTCGCATTCAGTGAACAATCGAAAAACAATCAGGTATTTTTTTTGATTTTTTTATTTGTTTGGATGAGATATTCGTATATGTCGAGTACAAGAGTGTTGTTTTTTTTCTGATTGAATCGGTGAAATCTTTGTACGCATTGGGATTTATAGTTTTTTCGGATGTTTTGTATCCACTTTATGATGTATAACGAATGAAATTATTTTATTTTTTTAGTTTAGTAGCTATTTTTTCTATTTGAATGCATACAATAATTTGTATCCCATTAAGTTAATGTAACTAATCGATCATGAACTATATGTTGAATACAACAATATATGAATACAAAAGTGAGATGAAAATACAAAGTTATAAATACAAAGTGAGATTGAA